>NW_024412411.1:10825352-10922527 GCF_014898765.1 Herpailurus yagouaroundi | reverse complement strand
TGGAAATATACAAGACTAATATGCATGTAAGATTATGTAGGAAAATATAAAGTATCCATGCCAACATGCTTAATGAAAGGGCAGAATACTAACACACACATACACACATGGACTCTCTCTCTCTCTTTCTTTTTCTTACCCCCTTTCTCATTTTCATGTAAGTGCACACAGAAAAGCAAAACAAAACAATGAACAAAGCTATACACACACCATCTGTAACTAGATAAAATATAGAAAAATAAGTGAAAAGAAAAAAATGTGTTTAACTTCTAGAATTGGGAATATTTTAAATGATTGTTTGAAATTATTAATGTTCTATTATTGCATTGTACATTCATTATAAATTTAAATAGTAGTACAACATATAGATAATAAAAATATTAAAAGATAGGTTTTCCCTAAACCAGTACCTTTGATGACAGTTAGTGCTATTTGTCTTCCCAAGAGCCCATGCCCTGATTTGGAGGAATTTAAAGCAGCTTACACATAGTTCTGGGTAAACTAACTTGTTTTGTGTCCCACCTTCTAAATTGTCCAACTCTCCATGGTGGCCACCATAATTCCTGACACAACTTTAATCCGTGTTCCAATTTTGTAATCAGTTCTTTGCTCTGTCCATGAAAGAGATAATTAAGAGCAAGTTTAGCCTGAAGAATACTCACTTTCTGATTCAATGTCTCAACTTTAGTGATGAGACTCATGATATTCTCCTTGAGAAATACCCTTCTTAAAACCAGTTCAAAAAACAAGTTATGTGTATGTGTTTTTTTTTTCTTTTTCCATCTTCCTTTTCTGTTTCTTTCATGCCTATATCCCAATATCTGAATTCCATTTTCTCCCTGAATAAGCAATGAGGTGGGCAAACAATGATGCTAATCAGTTATAAATAAGAGGAATTTGATCCAAAAAGACTCTACTCTGGCAGGAATACAAACTAAGATTCTTTGAGGTAGGAAAATCTGATGTTAAGTTAAAGTGAGAGTCCTTAAAGAGGACTTCAGTTGAAGGATTAACACAAAGTAATGTAAAGAGGATAGGGAAAATTAAACAAAAATCTAAAACAAGTGAGGTTAAGTCCTACCCACAAACAACATCTGGGGATCATGTGTTAATGGACATACGGGTACACCATATGGGGTCAAGCTACGTGTCAAGTTATGTGTTTGTCCTAATACCTTCCACGCTCTCCAGCTCCTCCAGTCCTGACCATTCTTTGTTTTCATCTGTTCCTTGAGGTTATGAAATTCTGTTCTCAATTTTTGATCCCATAGTGAAACATTCTGTTGAGATCTCCTGTGTGTGGCTTGTCTCTCTATGTCCTAGTCAGCTGCAAATGAATGCCAGAAATTTGTATTTGAATCAAAGCAAATAAAAGACAGTAGGAATGCTTGAGAAGTCTTCACCATGCTGCCAGACTCTCTCTCCTCTGATCTATGACTGTGTTATGTATTTCCAACTCCCTTTCATTTTTACCACTTCAACATGCAGCTCTCATCTTTCTTTCCCTCTCAGAATCTGTCAGAGTTTAAAAGTAAATACCTCAAAAATTAGTGCAGGCAAAGATATAAAAAATCAAAAGAACTTCCTTGGGGGACACAGAAAGAACCCATCTTCTATATATGTGAGTGGGAGTGAGGAGGGCTGTCAGGAGGAAACAGGCTGAACAAAGGCTGCCCGGAGGCACTTGTGTGTCCCTTCATGCTCATCTGATGAATGAGAAGTTGACAACAGATTGTGACGGAATGATTTCGTCAAAGCCATAAGGTGGCCAACTTCTGTGTACTTGCACTTTCTAAGACAAAAGAATAATACAGAAACTTCCGGATTATAAAGAATTTATAGCTACTGCTATTAGGTTAGTCTAAACCACTATCTTTGGTTGTCTGAATGACATAATAGGTTCCTGAATGATGTATCTACATTACTTCTGCCCCTTCCAACTTATTTTTACACAGTAATCAATCTAATTTATTAAAATCTATACTATATGATAGCATTACCTTAAAACTCCCCAACTACATTTAGAAAAAAATCAAAACTTTTTACTTTGACTTACAAGACCCAAAAGATGTGGCCCAGGCTATGCTCAGACCTCATCTCTTATGATTCATTTTTTACTCACTAAACTCCAGGGAATCACATCCCCATTACCCTAGATCCTCCATAACTCTTTATGAGGTTACACTTTAAAATGTATCATTTTTCTCCATAAAGCTATTTGTGATAATACACTTTAAAATGTGTCATTTTTTAGGGATGCCTGGGTGGTACCAAATCTTGATATTGGCTCAGGTCGTGATCTCAATTTATAGGATCGAGCACCATGTCAGGTTTACACTGTCCGTGGAATTGTTTGGGATTCTCTCTCTCTCAGCCCCTGTGCCCCCCAAAATAAATAAATAAGCTTTTCAAAAAGTACTCTTTTAAAAAGTGAATAAAATGCATCATTTCTCTCTAAATGTTTTATTTCAATGTATTTATTTACTTTATCGCTTCTTTCTCCTTCATTTTATTTTTCCTCAATTCGACTTCAAGTTTAACTCCCTGACAGTAAGATATTCTATCCCAAAAACCTAGAGCAATACCTGGAGCATAGATGATGCTCAATAAATATTTGTTAATTAAAGGAATAGACTTATAGGATGCGATGGTCTAGAAAGCCTCAGACATCATTCAGGTGCTGTAAAATAATCATGGCCTGTGGAGTGCAAAGACCCGTATTATAATCCCAGCTTCATTTCAGCTATCATTTCATCCAAGTGGGCCTCTTTTTTTCACATTTAAAAAATGAAAACAATATCTTTATACTCAAAAGTAGTAAAGACAAAAAATAATACTTAATCCATGTCAACCAGTAGTGGCTATTTGCTTAAAAACTCTATGGTTCTGTATAGGTGGGAAATCTGAGTCAGTGTTACACATATATAAATGTATTTCTAAATGTTTGCATGTAAACATATTTTTACACCTCAATTTCCATGGTTTCTATAGATTTATCTACTTTAAATGTTTTTAATGTTTATTTGTTTTTGAGAGATATAGAGACAATGCATGAGCAAGGAAGGAGCAGAGAGAGAGGGAGACACAGAATTCAAAGCAGGCTCAAGGCTATGAACTGTCAGCACAGAGCCCCACCTGGGGCTCAAACTCACAAACAGCAAGATCATGACCTGAGCCAAAATCAGACCCTTAGCCAACTGAGCCACCCAGGCGTCCCATAGATTTATCTACTTTAAAACTGCCATCTATCTTGTTATGGTATGGCTAGTTCAAATAATTGTGTGTGTGTGTGTGTGTGTGTGTGTGTGTGTGTGTGTGTGTGTTTAGGTATATTTAAAGCCTAGTTTAAGATCTACATACACATATAGATCCATTTAGATGTGGAACATATAAAGAGTATAACTATAACATATAAAAATATGTTTTAAGATTACAGAGACTAATTGGCCTCAGACATAGGGAACTATGATCATGATCAAGGACCTCAGTAGAAACATTGGTACCAGGAATCTGTATAATTACTATCATAGAGTAATAAGTAACTTCACTGGTTTGCTAACAGCTTGACAAGTGGCTGCTTTTCCCGAACGTGAAGATTAGCATTTTGAATTTTGCATAGATCTGTCCCAAACTTTGGGACTGTTTTACATTATAGAAAATGGTGCTTCAGGGAACAGTCAGAACAGAAGAAAAGGACAGTTGTTCTGACAATCACTTTGGCTCGGATTCTTCATATGTACAATGAGAATAATATCCGTCTCATCTCCTTGTCATGGGACAAAGCATGAACATTTATGTGCAAGAGCATTATAAGCTACCAGAGGTTTATTTTTCCATTAAAATTTTTTTTTGCAACAAGAACTGTAGGAAACTAGAACACCAAAATTGCTGATTTGAATCCATCTTAGGGAACATTGTACTAATGGGATGGACTATTTTCTCACATAGCACAACTACATACTGTACAGCTGTGAAGTCTATGGGTATAAAGCTCCAACTACAAAAGGGCCCTCAGCAAAGTAGTACCCAGTGGATCCCTAGCAACAGAGCAATGGTACCATCATAAAGACAAGATTGTTGGGAGCCTGGGTGGCTCAGTCGGTTAAACATTAGACTCTTGATTTCAGCCCAGGTCATGATCGCAGGTTCATGAGATTGAGCCCCACTTGGGGCTCTGCTCTGACAGTGTGGAACCTGCTTGGGATTCTCAGTCTCCCTCTCTCTGCCCCTCCCCCACACTCTTTGAGAGATCTCTCAAAGAGAGAGATCATTCAGGAGTGCTTATGAGAAATTCACTGACAACTCCTAGAAAAGCTGGCATTCTGTAAAGGCTAAGATCCTGCATGGGAAAGTGGAAAACAGCCAGTGGCATTTTTGTTGTTGTTGTTGTTGTTGTTGTTAATATTATTCCTTTTGTGTTTTTCACATTGTTATTTATATTGTTTTCAGCAGAGTCCCTTCTCCCATAGCTACAGCTGTTGATTAAACCAAAACACTTCAAGAGCCAAGGGACATGCCAACACCTTTCTTTTCTACATTTATTTTCCAACAAATGATAGAAGAAAAGCCATTTAAAACTAATATCACATTTCCATTAATGAAGGAATGCAAACTTGACTCTCAAGAGCAAGATTTCTCAGAAATGATTTGTTTGGAGAATGGAGAGTGACTGGTTACCCAGGGGCATAATCAGCTGAAATCAGGAAAGATTTAAAGGACTTCTAAAGAGCTGAAATAGGAAGAACAATGTGGTCATCTGGGTTAGAAAGCTAGCAAGAGAGGAATTGTATTATAATGAAATGTAGCAAACATCGTGAAGTGACCATTGAGCAAAAGTGGTGATATGCTGAACTTCACATTTCTCATATGTCAGATGAGGAAGACCCCAGAAACAGCACCATCCAAAAGTTTTTGTTTGTTTTGGGGGTTTTTTTTGAAGGTTTTCCCTCAGAAATGCTACCTAGAAAAGGGTTTTACAGTA
The DNA here is from genome assembly GCF_014898765.1 of Herpailurus yagouaroundi. Classification (NCBI taxonomy): domain Eukaryota; kingdom Metazoa; phylum Chordata; class Mammalia; order Carnivora; family Felidae; genus Herpailurus; species Herpailurus yagouaroundi. The sequence goes on along the minus strand of NW_024412411.1, from coordinate 10,917,546 downwards.
ATTTTCAAAACAAACTTTAAAATAGGCTGTCACCAGCTTGGAAAATTACAAATCCCATTAGCAAAGGAAAAACTCTGAGATATACTACAATGACCTAGGAAAATAATGAAGAAACATCCCAAATTGTGTTCTTTGTTTACCCTATTGAGGTATTTGCCTAGTCTATCTAGATAAGGCCCCTTTAGAACACCACATAAAACAATTGTTCTGACAAGCACACTTTGCAAAACTTTACATTAATGGTCCAAATTTACTTTAAATTATTATTTAGTAGTTACCTGCCAATACCTGTTTTCAATGCCTGGTTGGTCATCCTTCAAAATTGAGAGCTTGCCTTCTCTGTGAAGCCTTTGCTGACACTAATGGGAGAGCTGGGCACTCTCTACTCTGTACTTCCACCACAACCAACATATTATTTGACTACAGATTCCATAACAATTTATGACACATGTATTTCCGTTTATTGTTGGTCATGGTTATATTTAATGTATCTTTGTTTCTGCCTTTTGCACATTGATCTGGCTTAAATTAAGTGACTGAGTTTTTTTAATATATCAGTGGTGTGTGTGTGTGTGTGTGTGTGTGTGTGTGTGTGCGCGCGCGCGCACATGGGTGCATGTATACGTATTTGGAGAGGTTGTACAGTAGAGAAGGTGGGCTGATATTTGAATCCAATATATATTTTTACAGCAAAACAATTGGGTACAATCTCTGGAACTATATTGTGTGTTTTAAATCCCAACTCCACGTGCTATGTGTTGTGAAAGTTGGCTGGTAACCTCTTTGGACCTCACTTTCTATATCTAAAAAATAAGGTTAATAATAACAGCCATCTGATGGGCATTTACTGTGTGCCTTCCCCTAGATATGCCTTTCTCAATTTTTAAAGAAGGTACTGCCTGATTATGTCTGAAAAATGCTAGACAATGTCTGTGTCCCCAGGTGGGAGAGGGAGTAAGCAAGCAAATGAACCATAGCCTTTGTCCTCTGAGACACTGATCCCTTGAAGAGAGCAACTGTACATGCATGCCTATAAAACAAAGCAGAATATAACAAATCCTCGTTGTGGTTCTGGTTACTAAGGGCCTGTAATAGAATATAGATAGCCTTTTCTTTCTGTGGGAAACAATGGAATCCTAATAATTAAGGTCATATATCCTGTGCTACATATATAATACACATTATCACATTTCACCTTCTCAACAATTAGGCAAAGTTGGTTTTATGTCCCCATTCTGTAGAGGAAGGTATTCTTAGGAAACTGAGACTGGAAGAGTTAGACTGTCAAACAAGGTTATAAAGTATGGAGAAGGCCTACCTAGAAGGAGAGCATACGGATTCCCAAATCCATGCTTGTTCTAATGGCATACTCCTTACTCGTGACTTTACTGAGTCGAGGAGACAGGTCCATGTGAAAGAACTGGAGGACACATAAGAAATCACATAGGTCAGGATCTATTTCCTACTCTGTGTGCTTAAGTGTGTATTTAAGTGTACAATAAATTTGGTTTCTTTCTCCCTCCTAGAGAACAGGATTAACGCATTTTTGAAACCTTCCTTTAATTTTGCCTGTGCTGGCTGAAACAGAGTAGAACGTTCACTTGAGAGGCATTTAAAGCGCAATTCTATCACTTGTTAGTGTATAATTTGGGACTGGCTACTTTTTATGCCTAAGAATCAGTTTCCCATCTGTAAAGTGAAATAATACACACATAGAGTTGTAAAAATAAAATCATCTACATAGCTTACACATTAAGTTGCCTGTTATTATTTTTATCATCATTATTTTCCCATTAGTATTACAAGATCCTTAGACATTTTTACATTAGTATTACAAGATCCTTAGTATTACAAGATCCTGATGTGTCTTATCCCTTGATGCACATGAGTCAAGGAAATTGGGCTGATGTTCTAAATATCTCAGTAGGCCTCGAATTCCCCTGATAATTCTTTTTCCTACTCCTTTGTTAGGCTGTTTTCCTCCAAAAGATCTATGCCTCTCCCATCCTTCACAATTCCACCCATGTTTAAACGTTTGAAGAATAGTGTCTACCCCTACTCAACACTGCCCCGCTGCCCCCCAACCCACACACAGAATTTTCTCCAGGCATCATTCTTTGACTTCTGTAGCCCATACTCACTAAACCTTCACTAAACCTAAATGCTACTTACAAGGTAGTATTATACAAACAGGATGTACTTACATTTTTTTATTTCACCTAGCTTTGTTCTGTTCCCCAAGTTCAGGTTAAAGCATCTTCAAGTCAGGGAGCTTTCTTTAGTCTTCCATAATATTCCCCACTGAGCTTAGCTGGATACAGAAGGAGCCCTGCACAAATACTAGGCTTACTTAATTCATTTTAATGATACATAAGATATTGATATAATCTAAATTCTTCTCCCAATTTGAATTAATCAAATGGCTAACGCTTCCAGATTCTAGAACTCATATGAACTCAGAGAATTTCCATGTGTAACTGTGTATCTGTTTAATCTGACATCCATTTCTGAAAACATTTTGACAGTTTCCCAGTGTGAAGAAAAAGGATTTTTGTTTAATTAATGAAGCTTTTCTCAGGTCCAGATTTTAGTCTTTTAATGCACTTTCGGCTGTTAGATAGTATTAAAATGCCTTAGCTATTGACTAATGCTTAATTATTCTCTTTCTGGAGTAAATCACATTTTTAATGTAGATCAATCTTTGGCTTTCTTAGCAGGAAATCCTTTAGCTTAGTAATATATCAATGACCTGTGTTTGTTTTCCATTTCTCCTTGTCTTATTTTAAATGGGAGGTTGGCAATGCATTTATGGAAATGCACTAGGTAAACTTGTGACTACCTAGAGTTTTGGGGGGAACAGGGGAGTGGGTTATATACTATATGGTTAGCTAGATGTAGCCAGACCACTCTCCTCATCAGAGGTATGTATATATAATCATAATATATTTAATAATATATTATTGGGGCACCTGAGTGGCTCAGTCGATTAAGCATCTGACTGGCTCAGGTCATGATTTCATGGTTTGTGAGTTCGAGCCTGGCATCGGGCTCTGTGCTGACAGCTCAGAGCCTGGAGCCTGCTTTAGATTCTGTAACTCCCTCTCTCTCTCTGCTCCTTCCCTACTCATGCTCTGTCTCTCTTTCTCTCTCAAAAATAAACATTAAAAAAATTAAAAAAATAATATATTTATATATATATATTAGTAATATATATGGTACATATAAATACCTCATCAAAGGTACATATATGAATACTATATATATATATATATATTTCATTTGATGAACCCAAATATTCTGAAGTTATTAGTTAAATCAACTTTATTCAAATGGATGATGGCACTAATAATCTGATTATTTGATATACCTGTATTTAGCAAAATGTAACTGAAAGCTTAAATTATTTGGAGGAAATTATTTGGAGGAAAACAAATATACAATAATAATTCAACCTAAATATACTCCAAAATAATCTCTTAAAATATTCCACATGTCAAGGATTTCTTACTTTTCAAATATGCATTAGACCATAAAGAGGAACTTTGGATCTAGTTTAGTAGATTTCTAACAATTTATAGTGCAAGTGACAAAAATCCTTCTTACATTGTGTGCTGAAGCCAATTGTAAGTCTCTTCCCAAATTTGCATTTAGTGATATCTAGTTGGTGGTTCAAAATCAGCCATGGTGGGAACATTTATACTATGCTATAAATAAGCATTTATTGTCTACAAAGATCCAAGTGCAGAGATGCAACAGCATACAAGGTTAAAAATGTCACAAATCCCATGAAATTTACCTTTTAGCCTTCTAGTGGGGGAACTAGGTTTTAAATAAATCATTCAAATGAAAGATATTGCTAATTTATTATAAGATATTTGAGGAAAAGCATATAGTGCAATGCAAGATGAGCACAGGGTTAATTTTGTTGTTGTTGTTTTAATTAGGGGTTTAGTTTGAGGGAAAGGTGCATTAGGACAGGCTACTCTGAGAAAGCAGAGTTAACACTGAACACTAAAATGTTGAACGGGAGCTAGTTTGATGAATCCCAGGTGAGTGGAGCTTTCTTGCCAGAAGTTCTTTGCTATTGCCTAGGAAGAAGGTAAAAGTAACTATATTGATAAGAAAAACAGCATGTTGAAATTGTCAGGATAACCACTGAAAGATTGGTAAATGCTTGTTTTATCTTCTAAACAAAAAAAGAGTAGTGGAATAATGAAAAAAAAAAATCTAAAAAAAAGCCAGGGAATGAGAGGGCAAAAAGAACAAATACTACTCAGGATAAATAGAAAAAATACACTAAAATATAGCTGTAAACCTATGTATACCAATAATCACATTAAATATAAATGCCTTGATAAATGTTCTTATTAAAAGATAACTGTTAATTTATTTTTAGAGTCAACTATACATTGTTTGAAAAAAACCCCACAATTTAAAAAAAGTATATACAGACTTTGAAAGTAAAAGAATAGAGAAATATACACCAAACAGCTACCGAAAGAATGAGAGTCTAGTCCTATCATTACTGTGAAAGGCAAGAGAAAATAAGAGAATTGGGATCATTGAATACATATAATCATAAGATGTTTTAGTGTATGTGATGAAATCCAAATGTGAAAGTAAATTGATAACCATTACAATCAATTTTAAAAATATACCCGGGAGCCTGGGTAGCTTAGTTGGTTAAGGGTCTGACTTTGGCTCAGGTCGTGATCTCAAGTTCATGGGTTCGAGTCCTTCGTTGGGGTCTGTGCTGACAGCTCAGAGCCTGGAATCTGCTTAGGATTCTGTGTCTCTCTCTCTGTCCCTCCCCCACTCACACTCTGTCTCTGTCCCTCAAAAATAAATAAGCGTTAAACAAATTTTTTTAATACACAGACAAGTTTTTTACCTATTTTTCTTTTTAATAGATCATAATTTTACTTCTCCCTGAGAATTTTATCCCAATGTGATATATTTTTGTATTTGAATATTTTTGTCTTTTATGGGTCACCCTATCTTCTATAACAGAAGTGTGTACTCAAATATTTTCTACTTCCTGCAATTTTTTATAACTTAAAAAGTATTTTTGAGTGCATTATATAGTTATTAGTAGTGCATAATTGAACCAAACAACTTAAATTCCGGCAATTATTAACATAATTTAAATTTTATTAGAAATGTATCTTGTATTGAAATAGTGGTTGAAATATAGAGCTTTAATTAAAAGAGACATCTCTGGCACCAATATTTAAATTTTTTTATGTATATGACATCCTACAGGTTTTGTTTGTTTTGTTTATCATTCCTGGGGAGTGCACTATGGTAATTCTAGATGTTTCAGCTTTATAATACTTTTCTTTCGTAGTGTGAAAGAAGGGCAATTAAAAAAAAGGAGGTAGAAAAGGGAACCACAGGTAAGCTCTCAGGCTGGTCAATGAGGACCTGAAAATCAGGTTCCTTGAAATACCTCACTATACCACCAAGATACGTGTGTCCAGTTTGAGACCACCAATCTAGATCAGTGTATTTGATACTTTAAATCTCCTCTTATACACCCCTAACAGATAAGTCAGTGGTTATATATATATATATATATATATATATATATATGCACAGTATCCTTCCCACTGGACTGTTAAAGAAGTGGAGTCTTATATTTTTCATAGCTGGAAGCACAGGGATGACATTAAAATGATATATTGAATAAAACCAATAAACATGGATTGAATTGAATTAGGATTATAAAGTATTTGCAACAGTTCCTGGTGGAAAAAATACACATTTCATTAAAAAAAAGAGGTTAGATGATAGAACGTTAAAGCTAACACATTGCATAGAAACTCACGTTAATTTTTTTTGTATTTCAAACAACACTTGGTGTCGACTAGGAATGAGTCAGTTTGTGAAGCACAGGGGAAGAGCCACAAAAAAAAAAAAAAAGGGAGGGGGTACAAAACAAACAACAGATGGAGATTTAGGCCAGCACCCACTCTCCCTACAGGCCCTTTTAAAAATATAGCAGCTCCTTTTTAGATTCCGTGTTCTGGGACTGGTTCTGCTGCTTTAAAGATATGTCCCTGGTTCAGTCAACCCTACCAAAACCCAGTTCACAAGAAAATAACACAGTAATATTGGTTGGGTTAGGGAAATTAGTCTTGAAATATTATTAAGCCATACTTCTGTCTCCCCTCTGATTTCTCTGTATTCAAGCTTTGCTTCATTTATCTAATTTCCTTTCTCTTCTGTTATCCAGTTTGGTGAATCCTACATCCTTTTGGGTTCTTCTACTCTTCCGCTTATTTGACTATGACTTTTCTCCCCTTGTAGAGAATCTTACCTCCTATTCTCATATAGTCATATAGATACGAGGTCTTCTGGGATCCCTCCATCTAAGTAACGTTGACTGGTGCATCTCAGTCCCAGCCACACAGAATCCATCCTAGGAAACCAATGAAATGGGACCAGGTGGGGGAAGTTAAATGTTTTCTGATGCTTTTGATCATTATCTAATGGATTTTTCTCTATCCCCACACGCTACTTCTTTTTTTTTTCTTTCTTTCATTTGTTTGTTTTTTGGCTTTGGATGTTAATTTTGTGTAACTACTTATACTTTACAAGTAAAATGGAAACCGAGTTCATTGTGGTGATATCACTACATAAAGACTACATTAATACTTATTTGGGTCCCTGTGTTAATATTTTCATTTTCACTGGCTTCAAAGTAAATAGTTTGTTGTCACAAAATTAATAAGCTCTGATTGGACTCAGGCTTAGAGTCCTTTCAGGTTCCTTACTCAAGCAACCAAGATAAAACAGTTTCCTAGTCAAGTGGTAAATTATTTCCTTTTATTGGTCTACGACTATGATGTGAGTGATTAATATCACATTTGCTGTCTCTTTCCCTTGTGTCCTCATAGCATGAAATTTCAAATGAGAGGTGTGTGTATTGAACCAAATGAAAACATTTGGCTTGAGTTTCACTCAAAAGCAGTCTTTCTGTTCAAACAGCTCTATTTCGGTGACCAAGTGCCTGCTATGTGCCAAGAGCTTCATGTTGTTTATAAAAGTAACAATAATGATATAAGCTACATACAGTTTTACCCCACTTTACAGATCCTGCAACTGAGGCTCAAAGATGTTAAATACTTGTGCAAAAAAGATCCAATTACAGCTAAGTGACAGAGTTCGAACTTTGAATTTTCTCTGCTTCCGCATAAGACTCAAGCTCCTCCTACTCAAGAAATACAGAACTATGTTACAATTGTATTCTACTCCAAACATTTATTAATGTGTTCATTAATTCAACACATATTTGTTCTAATGCCTTCTTAAATCAATGGTAAATTCATATAGTTACAAAGTTAATGAATAAGAAAAAAATCATAAAGATGTATATATCAGCCCCTGTCCTTTTTATGTGGTTCAGTAATCATGGTGAGAATTCCACATAGTCCTTGTATTTTTTTTAAGGTTATTTATTTATTTTGGGGGAGGGAAGGGCAGAGAGAGAGATGAAAGAGAATTCTAAGCAGGTTCCATGCTCAGCATGGAGCCTGAGGCAGGGGTTCAGTCTCAGGACTGTGAGATCACGACCTAAGCTGATATCAAGAGTCCTTCACTTAACTGACTGAGCCACCCAGGCATTCTGCCTCTCACTTAGTCCTTTAAAAGGTGCATATCAGAAACATTAGTGTTAGCACATAGAGCAGTCCGTTGTATGTAGTAATGAACAACAAATAAAAAGCATTAGATAGGTGAATGAATATTACCGATGGTCTCAGGGAGGCTAATGAATTAAACCACTTTTCTCTGCCAGGACTCCTGCACAATTTTAGCAGCAACACACCAAAATGAAAGATGAAACTGTATTATTACCTTTATTACTAGAAAGAAACCAAGTTGGAAGACCTGGTTTTAGGTCATGGCACTACTGGATTTTGAAATCTTATGCATTGGAAAAGAACACCTGGGAGCGTTCAGCAAAGCCTTCTTCTCTAAGGGCAGCTCACTCCCTGAAAAGGGAGAATGAGTGCTAAGCGTCTTCAGCAGGTGTGTGTTCAGGGTAAAATCGCTCTTCATGGAAGTGAGCAGTGTTGCTACGGCCAGCAGAGGACAAAGCTGAGCATGGTAAATCAGCTGCTACAGGTCCTAAAGCCATCCCTGCAAGGGCAGAGCTCTTCACCTGCACATGCCACCCAGCAGAGGGTGTATGCATATACAGTGCGGAGTGAAGGTAGGATAGACGTCAGTATCATTTACTGAGATTTCTCTCAAAATAGTGTGTTTTTTCCATGTAAGATAAATCTCTCTAGCTCAGCCTCTTCTGCCTCTCCACTCACCGTGTCTAAGATAATGCTTTGCACAGCCCTGCACCATTATTAGCCATCTCCAACAAAATATCTATGCTTCTGAAGTAATGGATTTAGATATGGAGAGATTTATTCTTCACTAGGGCAAAGCAAACATGATACCATAGAACCTAAACCTTTCTAAATGGGTATGGGTGACAGACAGAGAAAGGTGTTTCTTTCATTCATTCTTATTCTTCGATAGCAACAAAGACATATACTACATACACTAACCCCTTAATTAAATTGTCCTACCTTATGTGTAAAGAGCCTGACACAAAGAAGATGTTGAAAATTATTCATATCACTTCATTATTATGATTATGGACAAAGAATCAGGCCAGAGCATTGCCTTGTTAAGCACAAGAACTGGACTTTGGGGTGAATACGTCAGGGGAAAGTCTCTAAACTGAACCTCTACTATCACCTAGCATAAGGGACTCTGAGTGATGCAAATATTACCTTGGGGCAAACATATACTTTCTGAAGTTGTTTCATCTTCTTGAGTTTTACTTATTCCAGGAAGATAAAGCACTTCTCTGACTTAGAAAAGAGATGAGAATATATGGTGAACTATAAGCCAAAAAAAACTGATTTCATAGAATCCATACAGGTCTGAAATTCAGTATTTATTGTTTCCATCAATTCCCCAAGGAAGTTTTCTTCCTTTACTCTGAAAAGATAATATCTATAGATAATAGAAAAGAAAAGAAAAGAAAAAAGGAAAAGAGAAAAAGAGGGGAAAGAAAAGAAAAGAAAAGAAAAAAGAAAGGAAAAAGAAAAGGAAAAAAAAAAGAAAAGACAAAAAGAAAAACTAAAATTCTGGAGATGGTAAAACAGTTCAAAGATGATAGAGATTGATTAATTGATTTATAGTTTTGGGAAAAATGATTTTACCTAAAAGTTATATACTTACATTTGTATTTTTAAATAGATTTAAATTCTAAAATTTATTTAGAATTAAAGATATCTTCAATGAAATCTGAATGTTCGCTTTAAGTAATTTGTAGCATAGATGGCTTAAAATACCAAATCACAATTCTTGGTGCAGTGGAAATATTATTGGTCTTAATATTATAAATGGTCTTAATTCGAACATTCACTAGTTTTTGTCTTGGAAAAGCCTTTTAACGTCTCTAAGACTCAGTTTACTACCAAATCCAGCATTAGAAATTTTACTTATATCAAAAGTTGTGGCAAAATTAGGTGCAGTAATGTTTCCTTCAATGTAGCAAATGTGGACTTATTTGTAGTTTGTTTTACATTATGCCATTAAGAAGCTCACCCTCAGAGGCGCCTGGGTGGCGCCTGGGTGGCGCCTGGGTGGCGCAGTCGGTTAAGCGTCCGACTTCAGCCAGGTCACGATCTCGCGGTCCGTGAGTTCGAGCCCCGCGTCAGGCTCTGGGCTGATGGCTCGGAGCCTGGAGCCTGTTTCCGATTCTGTGTCTCCCTCTCTCTCTGCCCCTCCCCCGTTCATGCTCTGTCTCTCTCTGTCCCAAAAATAAATAAACGTTGAAAAAAAAAAATTTAAAAGAAGCTCACCCTCAATATTTTTTGACTTTTGAGGCAAAAGTACAAATGTAGGTTAATATTTCTAATATTTAAGTACTAGATGCTATATATTTGCTTTCCTGATAAATACAACTTCAAAATTTTATATATATATAAATATATATATATATATATATAATATATATATATATACAATATATATATATATATAATGTTATGGTCCTTATATAACCAAAAGGTAACTCAATATGAGGGACATCCGAATGCAATTATTGTTGCATGTTGCACATGCCTAGATAGTCTTTTGGGGCTAATAATGTTTGTATTAGTAATTAAATAGGCAAAAGAATGTTGTTATAGTAAAATTTTTACTTGATTTGTGTTTTACCAAGACCAACAATCTAAAGGATTTAAAAATAAAACGTAAGCTATCAAAGATTACTAAAGTTATCTCAAAAGGACTCCGGAGACAACTAAATAAGACTACCACTGACCAAATATTGGAAATTATAAATACTTCTAATGATAATAACTGCAGTGGATGAAAGCATATTAAGTATTAATAAATGCATGAGTTTAAATTATGCTAAAATCATGTTTATAGAATTGCTAGGAATCTAAATCACTATTTGAACATTGGTAAATAAAGGGAAAGAATCACAATTTACCCTGCCATTAATCTCCACATAGATGTACTAAACGAAGAAGAAATAGTAGAATTTGAATGTTACCATTTTGCAACCTCTGATGAACTAATAATACATCTAGATTTTGAACATCCAGGACAGCTAATATCATAAACAGAAAGACTGCCAAGGTTTATATGCCTCTGGAAGGAAGAACATAAAAGTATCTGAAGAATTCTTACAAACAAAGGAAAAAGGAAAAACAATTGAAACTGATTAAGCCTCTCCTTTGGATTTAGGTACCTGTTTACAAGAAATAAAAAGCTCTGAGAGGCATGTTAAACTATGCCATAGTGACACAGTGAACAAACTCTAGAGCTTTTCTGTCCAGTGTTGTAGTCATAAGTTATCAGCCACATGTAATTATTTAAATTTAAACTTAACAATAAAATGAAACAAAACTTGTTTCAGTTACTGGGGCACACTGTACACATTTCTGTCAAGAACTCAATAACTATATGTGGCTAGTGGCTACCATATTGAACAGCCTAGAACATTTCCATCATTGAAGAAACTTTCTTTTGAACAAGACAAATCTAAACTGTGAAAGACACTAAAGGACCAATAATCAGTTTCTGCAACAGTGAGAGAGTGAAGAAAAAGAAAGTCAAGAGAATGAGGGAGGACAAGAGCAAGAAAGAGAGAAAAATAAATTCATAGATATTTATAAGACATGCCAATCGATTGTGATGTGTGAAACTCACTGTAATCCCAGTTCAAAAGAATTATTAAAAATAATATATTTTAATATTTATGAGGTCATTGGGATTTTGAAAAGTAGTTGGATATTTCATGATATTAAGTAACTACCGTTAATGTGTTTTAGATGTAATAATGTTAAAAATAGTTCTTATATTTTAATATTACAAACCAAAATATCATTAAGTAGAGAATAGCATGTTAAAACATTAGAAATGATCATAAAGGATGAAAGTTTGCACAAAATGTAAAAACACGTTTTATTTCTAGGAAATAAATGAATAGGAATCACTATAACTGATTGAATGTACTCTTTGTTGAAGTGGTCCACCCAAGAAATGGTCCAAGCCTGGAGACAGGTAAAACAGAATAAAACTAATATGATCATGATCATGATGCTCCTCTTCTTTCTCCTTTTCCTCCTTTTCCTCATCATCACAATTTTATCTCCATGTTTTAAGAAAAAATTAATATCTGCATAATCTCTTTATAAACTTTTCTTGTGAAGAACCGAATACTAAATATTTTAGGATTTGCTTTCCAGATAGTTTCTATCGCAGATACTCAACTCAGTAGTTGTAATGTGACAGCAGCCATATGCAATCCATAAACAAACGAAAATGGCAATGTTTCAATAAAGCTTTATTAGTGGATACTAATTTGAATTTCGTATAATGTTTGTGTTAAGAAATAGTTTGCATTACGGGCGCTTGGTAGCTCAGTTGGTTGGGCATCCAGTTTTGGCTCAGGTCATGATCTCACAGCTCATGGGTTCGAGCCCTGCATCCAGCTCTGTGCTGACAGCTTAGAGTCTGAAGCCTGCTTCAGATTCTGTGTTTCCCTCTCTCTCTCTCTGCCCCTCCCCCGACTCAGACTCTGTGTGTGTGTGTGTGTGTGTGTGTGTGCGTGCGTGTGTGTGTCAAAAATGAATAAACGTTAATTTTTAAAGAAATAGTTTGCTTTATTTCACTGGAGTGAAATCTCGAGAGTGAGATGATTTATTAACTACTCTTTATGTCTCACAAATTGGCATTAAATAGACACACAACACATTTTGTTTCTTGAATGAACATGAGAAAATAAGCATAATTCTAGTTCTTTAGGATCTCATGGTCAAAATCTGGAGACAGGATTCTTTTAGTTACTTTCTGCTCTCTTGTCATGTCAATTGCATCTCTATGCAAAGTAAGTCATGTCCTGAATCTACCCTCCCACAAAAGCACTTAGGCCTTTGCTTATACATGGTATAAATATTTAATCATCTGTTAATTACCTCTTTAAAGCCATTGTGTATCCATTTATGCCAGCAGCAAACTCTTGGGGATAGGATTAGGATTTAAAATCTGTTTTTGGATTGATTGCTTGCATGTCTAATGAAGACGATTGGCACCTCTAGTTGCAATGTCATTGACCTGCATAATACAGCATGAAAAAAATCTGCTTTTCAGGAAACAAAATTCTCCTATACAGTGGAAGTTTCTTCTGTTGGTTATACTTTTTGCACAGTACAGGTGATTAATAGCAAGAATATAAGGAGGAGATTAATGGTTGGTAAAAACAATCACCAAAGTAAGGAAACATTATCACTCTGTATTAGCATAGTATGAAAAGCAGCAAGAGAAGCAATATAAAATGAATGAATGATTTTGCCCAGTATTGGCACTCAGTTGTAAAGCTACAAGCAAAACCACATAAGATTCTTGCCACAAATAATAATATGCTATGTGACTCCACTAGACTCAAAGTTCCAGGACTTGACTCTGCCTAGAAAGGATCTGTTGTTTGGACATTTTGGACCTGTCATTAAGATTCTTGTCCTTGAGGAGCACCTGGGTGGCTCAGTTGGCTGAGCATCTGTCTTCAGCTCAGGTCGTGATCTCACGGTTCCTGAGTTCGAGCCCCGTGTAGGGCTCTATGCCGACAGCTCAGAGCCTGGAGCCTGCTTTGAATTCTGTGTCTGCCTCTCTCTCTGCCCCTCCCCTGCTCACACTCTGCCTCTCAAAAATGAATTAATATGAAAAAAAAATTGTCCTTGAAAGGAATCACGTATCTAATTCATATCTTGAGGGATAGTTCTTTGAGTTAAATAATCCATGGAAAGATAGATATACCTTTGGTATGTATAATAATAGTAATCTTTCCTATACTCAAGCGGAATTTCATTTACAAATGGAAAGTTTTATTTTATGTATATGATGTAATGTTTGTTATGTATTTAAAAGATGCTGTCAAAAAGAAAAAAAAAGATACCATTATGTCATTACTACAAATATCTACACAATAAAAAGCAAATAGCATTGCAAAAATTATTATTGAAGTAGTTGGGCCAGTGTAAGGGAGTTGGGCCCTCCCAGGTTTGGTGGAACACACTTTGAGAATTGTTATTTTGGAGCAATGACCCTAATTAAGCCTTTTTGGATGGTGTCCTATGATTTTACTGAAGTTCAATCTAATGCTTCTTTTGCTTTGGGTAATTCTAATATCCTTTGGATGCTTTTGTTGGTATACTAAATTTGAGTTATACTGGCTTTAAAAAGTCAATTGTGTGTATCTTTGCACAATTCTGAATTCTGAAGTTAAGTGATGTCATGTTAGTGGCTTAAAATCAGTCATTGTGAGAGTATTTATGCCTCAAAATTGAGAAATGCTACAAACCAGAGCATTTTGCCCCTGGGGAGCTTGTTGTTAAACATTTACCTGTGTATTTTGTATGTATCTCTAATGTATCTTAAGTCTCCACTACTAACATCATATCAGTCTCATCTCAGAGGATTCTAATAGATGTAGATGCTTGTAAATAGTTCAGGGATTCATCTGCTACAAGACAATTCAGATGATTATGACTTGGGAAAACCCTTATCCTTCATTTATATTTATCTCTTATGCCTTTGATATTTAACCAGGGTATATAGTGCAAATGCACATTATCCTTTAAAAACAAATCCATACCTTCTCATTCTATAGAGTATCTATTTGATTAATTATAAAATAAACACACAAATAGAAACATGTCCATGTGATACGCCTCAGCCAATTGGGATGAGTGGTGGTTTAGAATTAAAAATAAAATAAAAAAATACTCCCCCAAAGGTAGAATCATAACTTCAATAATTATTTATCAAGAAAATTTCTAAACAAATAAATACAATAGTGTAATTATTGGTAATAATTTTTTAATTAGTAATCTTTGTGTTTATATATGTTTGTGAAAAAATACTATCAGTATCAGGTGCTATCAGTGAGCTCTTACCTGTTGTGAGTTGAGTCACAGAATTTCAGGCCCCACTTCAGTCACTTAACTTTTATGAGATTTTGTATTCCTATTTTAAAAATGACAAGGGATAATATGAGTTGGGCTAGATTGTCCTGAATATAATTCTTGTCTTCTTTTCCACCTGGTTAGTACCTACTCATTATTCAACCCTCCCCATATGCTACATGATTGGAGAAACATTTCTTCATTTCCTTCTGATTAAAGAGTGCACACCTCTATCTTGTGCTCTATTTACTGCATGGTAATATCTAGTTAAATATGAGCCACTTGAGGACAGAGGCTATGCATTTTCATTTCTGAATTTTCATTTCTGAACACTTTGTAAGTGTTCAGTGAATGTCTGATGCATATGTGAGTGAATAGATATTTTGATGAAAAATATTCCATGATTCTGTGGCCCAAGTTCTTTGTTTTCTTGCTCTTCAAGCCTATAGACAAAGTAGTGAGTGAACATTGTTCAACCTATTACCAAACTGGGCATAGTTTCCCATTTTGAAAGATTATTGCCTTTTACAAATGTCTGTGGGATAAACATGGTTGGTCTCTGAGCAACCAGTGAATGGAAACGGAGGTGTGGGACACAAAACATCCCATCATTAAC
Source organism: Herpailurus yagouaroundi (assembly GCF_014898765.1). Taxonomy (NCBI): domain Eukaryota; kingdom Metazoa; phylum Chordata; class Mammalia; order Carnivora; family Felidae; genus Herpailurus; species Herpailurus yagouaroundi. The sequence continues at coordinate 10,902,444 of NW_024412411.1, read as the reverse complement.
AGGTCTTGAATATGTTTAAATGCCTTTAGAAGCCCTTTATTAGGAGGATTTTTTAGTGCATTTTAAGATTAATGGTTGCTTTCCTGTATTCATGTTCTGTTTGTGGAAACAGATGGAATTTTAAGCATTAGGCTATAATAAAATTTGTTACTTGCTATGACAAAATATTCATTATATGCTGTCAGAGGAATACAGATTCTGAAAAGTTGGCTTTTAAGTAGTTTTCAGGCATAAAAGCTTGATTTACTTATTGAGGTAAAAAGTAATGGTGTGAGCTATTGCAACTGTAAACTACATTTCTATTTGCCTGATAATCCTTTTTATTAGCAATAGAACAATGGATGTGTGGGGAGACACATTAGTTCAGCCACAGGAGGGATTCTTCTTTATTAAATGCATGTTTCCAAAGAGGAGAGATTATTTACCTTTCAGTGGAAACAACCACAGCATCCACTCAAAAGCAAATTGTGTTCTCAGGGCAAAGATATTAAATTGATATTAATAGGCATTCTATTCTGGTGCAACTGATTCTGTTGGTTCAGTTATTGTTCCACCTTTGGAAGATTGCAGAATCAATGACCTAAAAGGTTTCTTAGTCTCCAATATTTATGGTTTGGATTTTTAGTGCCTTTTAAAAATATATGTAATTTTGTTCTCCCTAGAAGCTTTACTGTGTCTTTGTTTCACAGTTTGGAAAAAGCTTTGCATTGATAAAAACAAAGAGAAATGGTAGGTTTATGTGATAAAGTATATCAGAAAATTCAAACAGCCTGGAGGTACCAGATTTTAGAGGAGATAATGCTAAGATTTTGAAAGATTTTTTTTTTTTAAAGACAGGCACTATTCTATGACTTACCATATATTTTTTAGGTCTCCTTTATCTAAAGATACTGAGTGATTAAGTAAAATGTAATATATCAGGATCTCCACCCAGAGATGATATATAATAGGGGCACTTTGTGAGCTATTTAGCTCTTCTAGCTCTAAAGAGGGCAGGCTATTTACTACTATTCCTATGGATCTAATTAAATGATCTTAAAGCTATGGGATTAGAGAAGTCACCTCAAATTCCATACCTGGAGAGTTCCTTCTCAGAAGGAGAGGAGAGGAAGAGAAAGACAAAGAATATTATGGAGAAATAGCTCAGAGAACATTATCTGGCTAGCTAGCATTATATTGCTATATATAATGTTACATATAATATAATATTTATAATATTAATATTTATATAATTGCTTAAGCTGGGAAGTTTCCCAACACATTAGTGGAAGAAAAGCATACACACAGAGGTGTCTCCATGTTTATGCTGTAAATGATATTCTCAAATAGTGTGAAGTTTCTTAGGATTTCTTATTCCTTAGAATTTCTTAGGATTTATCAGTTCCCATCAGCTTCAACTATCCTTTGGTTTCTTGGAGCCTCTTAAATTCTTAAGGTTTACAAATGCTGCAATTAGAAAAGGACATAAAGAATTTTAGTTTTGGAGTTGGTATGCACAAGCCTACACTTACCAGATGTGTGTTAGTGGATGAGAAACTTAAGTACTATTCTGTAGTTCTTTGTGTTCTCGTCTGTAAAATAATATTGTTACCCAGGTCTCAGGAGGATTTATTTTTATTTTTATTTTTTTAATTTATATCCAAGTGTTTGCAAGATGTATATAATGCACAAAATATTTTTTTATTTAAAAAAAAATTTTTTTAACTTACTGATTTTCGAGAGAGAGAGAGAGAGAGAGAGAGAGAGAGAGAGAGAGAGAAATGGAGCTCAAGCTGGGGTGGGCAGAGAGAGAGGGAGACAGAATCCAAAGCAGGCTCCAGGCTCCGAGCTGTCAGCACAGAGCCTGACATGGGGCGTAAACCCACAAACCGTGAAATCATGACCTGAGCTGAAGTTGGACATTCAACCAACTGAGCCACCCAGGCACCCCTATAATGTACATAATATTAATTGACACATAGTCATTCAATAAATATTTAATTCCTCAAGGCCATGCTGAAAATCAGGTAAGTCACTATAACTGGCCCACACTCAGCCATATTGTATGCTTCCAACAGCGTTGTCTTTCTTTCTTTTTTCTTTCCCCCTGCTTCTTTCTTTCTCCCTTTCTCCCTCCCTTCCTTATTTCATTCCTTTTTCCTTCCTTCCATCCTTCCATCTTTCTTTCTTCCTTTCTTTCTTTCTTTCTTTCTTTCTTTCTTTCTTTCTTTCTTTCTTTCTTTCTTTCTTCCCTTGTTGCTATTGTTTATATCATAAGCAAAGGTGTTAAAACACATTACAGCATGTCAGATAAGTCATTTCTCATTCGTTACCTTCAAAGAATGAATAGGCATACCAGTGACTGAGAGGTTTAAATTCATAAACTACTAGATTGGGAAATGGTAGATCAGAGGAGTTGGCCTTCAGCTCAACTTAACAGATATTCTTCGATAATAAAGTTGCTCCATAAACACTGAACATGTCTAGTAATGCATGCATATTCTACATATATGGTATTTCCCTTTTCTACTCAGGATTTCTTGAGGCAGGGCAATGTCTTCGTCTTGACTTCTCCAGTATATACTGTATATTATCTCTCAATAAATGTTGAAATAATTCTGTTTCAATTTTAGTGATCTGACATGTGAGCAAGGACAGGTTGGGGTTAGGGCTTGTAAAATATGAAAAGGTCCACAGAAGCTAAGGCTCTTGGAATTGTAAGGGAAGCAGCCAGAGGAATGGAAAGTATCAGTTGCAGCAGAAGGGTCTACCTGTAATCTAGTAACATGGTCTACACTGAAGTTAAGGTGCTAGTTTGTGTGGTTTGTGCCATCCCCAAGAAGACTGGGGAACTGAGAGACTTGGAACTAATTGCTGCACTGCCCCTAACATAACACCCATAGAGATGACTTTCTATATCAGTAGAGTCATTTTTGAATATGAATTAATAGTATATACAACGGTGTAGTTTCAGTCTGTAGGCTAAAGCCATTTAGCTTTTTTTTCTTTTTTTTTCTTTTTTTTTTATTTATATATGAAATTTATTGTCAAATTGGTTTCCATACAACACCCAGTGCTCATCCCAAAAGGTGCCCTCCTCAATACCCATCACCCACCCTCTCCTCCCTCCCACCCCCCATCAACCCTTAGTTTGTTCTCAGTTCTCAACAGTCTCTTATGCTTTGGCTCTCTCCCACTCTAACCTCTTTTTTTTTTTTTTTTTCCTTCCCTTCCCCCATGGGTTCCTATTAAGTTTCTCAGGATCCACATAAGAGTGAAACCATATGGTATCTGTCTTTCTCTGTATTAAAGCCATTTAGCTTTAATGGACTTGTTAAACATGGAAGCCAGAGCAAGATGCTACTGTTAAAAACAAAAAGGTGTGTGTGTGGGGGGGGGGGGGGCTTTTCTACAATTGTTATATCCTTAGCAAGATAAAGCCAAATACTAAATTTCAGCAATTAATGAACATTTCATGTAGCTAAAGGCAATTTTTGTTTCAGTATTTAAAGATATGTTTGTATGTTGTGAGTAACAGCAAAATCCTCTCAAAAAAAAAAAAAAAACAACAACCTTGTTTTGTGTCATAGAATTTTTATCATCTTGGGGAAGGACTGCCATGGCATATACTTAGAGACCAATTCCATTATTTTATTTTACTTTAGAACTTAAGCATATTTGTTAGAATGTATGCATATTTTCATTCATTTTTGTGAATTAGGAAACTGTTGAATCTTAGCATGCAGTGGCACAGTATTCAGTTTTGTCTAAATGCATTTAAAGAAAGCTCATTTGTAATTCTGGCCAGGAAAATATACTGTGAGCTTCTAAGCCAAGATACAGGAGGGATTCAACTAATTGGTGAAAAAGCTTACCAACAGGCAAGCATCCCATCTGAAGAGCTTCATTGTTCTTACTTTATATTAAACCATATACTTCTCACAGCAAGCCTGTTTTAGCCCCATTTTAGATAAATAATAAGTGAGGTGTATGCTCTAGAGTGCTTATAAATACTTGCTGAATAAATGAATGAATGAATGAATGAATGAATGAATGAATAATATACAGCATACAGAGTTCTTGGGATAGTTCTTGCTATTATTTTTCAGTTTACTAAGTGAGGACTTTTGGGAATCTACTGGCAAACCTAGAGAGGAATAGGTCAGCCCAAAGGATGTATTTGAGCTTTAAGAAATGTCAAGAATAGAATTTATAATAGGAATTTTTCAAAATGTGAAATTCCTGGCAAAATAATAAAAACGAAATGAGAAAATGTGAGTCAATAATAATATAAATAATAATAATATGCCTTTTAAAAAGGCAGAGTATGAAGATGGATTTAACTTATATACATTATCCAAAAATCTCATGGAAGAGATTTATATTTTTCTCCTAAGAAAATCTTTTAGAGGGGCACCTGGGTGGCTCAGTCGGTTGAGTGACTGACTTTGGCTCAGGTCATGATCTCACAGTTCATGAGTTCAAGCCCCGCATCAGGCTCTGTGCTGACAGCTCAGAGCCTGGAGCCTGTTTCAGGTTCTGTGTCTCCCAGCCTCTCTGCCCCTCTCCCACTCACACTGTCTCTCTCTCTCTCAAAAATAAAATAAAAACATAAAAAAAAGAAAATATTTTAGATAACATGTATGACAGAGGAGTGTTGTCTTTAATATATTGAAAAATCTAAAAAATTTAAAAAACACATATGTAAATCATTTATAGAAGAAATGGAGTCAATAAACTTGAAAAATATTTAATAGTCAAAGAAATTCAAATTAGATGCCAAGACATGATTTTAAAAAAAGTTTAAATCAAAAGGTTAAAAATAAAACTAATACTGGGGTGTGAAAGACATAAAAAAATCCAAAAAGCAAATAATTATGGAATAATTATGGAATAAATAATGGAGGAATACATTGGGAAATATGTATCAGAATCATAGAATTCTTCACACCTTTTCTCAGATTCTCATTCTAAGAATACTAATAATTTTGAGTATAATAGAGTTTTGAAGATATTTGCATTGCTCTTATAGTGAACATCTGGGGGAAGACCTGAATGTGTAGCATGAGAAGAATGATTATTGCATATGTATTTAGTGAACTGCAATAATTAAACATATTATAGAACACTTGTTTTCCAATGGTGATGAGAGGATTGGTGGTGTGACAGATGATATTAGAATCTCCTGCTGGGACTTCTCAAGATACACTTTCCTTCCAAAGAGTTGACCAGCAAGATCATACTCATCGTACACTGGTTGTTCCCAAGAACATAGCTGCAGGTTATTCTGGTAAATGCTTTTCATTTCTTACTCTTCGAGAACCACTGTTCTAGAAGAATATGCTGATGACATAGATATTTTTAAAACACTAGCACAATGAACAAGTAATTCCTAAATTGGTGTTTAATTTTTTTAAATGAGAGACAAAATATCTTCCTATTCATATTTTAGAAAGTCAGAAAAGATACACACCAGAATGGCCATGATTCCCATCTTGTTAGTAAGATTATATATAATTTTTTAATTATTTTCCATTTCCATATTTACCAAATTTTCAATAATGAATACATATTCTTTTATAGAATGTCACCTCAACATACATACACTTCCTTTTATCTTTTCCAGTTTACATTTTCTCCAAATCAATTATCAATACCTCTCATATGATATATTTTACTTATTTTTGTTCATTTATTACCCAAGACCCTCAACTAGATTGAAGATTGAAAACTTCCCAAGCAGAGATGTCTACAACTTAAGCTGGTTAAATATTTTTGAATGTATGAATGTTCTATACTTCTACAATCCTTCTTCAACTAAAGAGTGAACTTAATTTTCTTTTTTTTTTTAATTTTAATTCCAATATAGTTAACATACAGTGTTATATTAATTTCAGGTATACAATAGAGTGATTCAATAATTCAATACGCCAGCCAGTGCTCATCTTAAGTACACTCCTTAATCCCCATCACTTATGTGAACTTAATTTTTAATTTTCACAATGTGAATACTATACATTGTACGTTATTGTCACATTAGTTTTAGTGAATCTCTTAGTCTGAATGAGCTATTGGCAACTTTTCTTTATGAGGAGAAGGGAAATGGACCAGTACCCAGCCTTTGCTCTGGCATATCTCCTTTCTCCCAGGTCCATTGAGTGTTTTTCCCTGCTGATCATTATGACCATAAGAAATACATTTCTTTCAGATTAACTGTGTATCCAAATAATCATGGTCACTTAATTTAATGTATTTATGTATTCTAACTTATATATTCTAATCTGTGATCATATTTCTTTTAAACATAGCTTGTGGTGGTCCCCTGGCATTTAGCAGACTGTAAATCTTAGAAGTCTGGGATTGTGTCTTTGTACCTCCAGAAGAACCTGGAATTATGTAATTCTGTAATGGAGTCTAGAATAATTCCTGGCATCTTTAAAAATTACTAAATTGTAAATGAATGAATAAGAATTATTTATGCTAATAAATAGGGGTGAATAGACCGAAGCCAGATGGCCTGAGTTTGGAATTTAAAGCTCTCCTCTATTACTTATCAGCTGTGACACTTGGAGCATTACTCAATCCTTCTATTCTTAATTACCTCATCTATAAAACAGAGCATCTGAATACCTATCACATAGATTAGTTAGGAGGAATACATTACATACACACACACGCACACGCACGCACACACACCCCTCATTTGAAGAAATAAATGGCTGGCATGTAATAAACACCACATAAGTGTTAGTCGCTGCTTTCATTCATTGTCGGTATTGATACTATTATATTGTTTTTATTATAGAGAAAAGGTTATTGAAGCGGAAGTTTGGATTCAGATGATTCAGCATTTATTTATACTCAATGGGCATTATTTTGTCTAGTTGTAAATCAGGCGTAAGACAAAAAGGTGATTCCTACCTTGTAGGAATAAAGATGTTAGGATCAAGAAAAATAGATATGTGAAAGCAATTTTGAGCCAAAATGTTTTATATAGATAGTTGCCAGAAGTTATTGTTATTTTCACTCTAAGTAGTAATTAATAAAAAATGACATAAAGACACATTGGTAGTTTTCATTTTTGTTTGTTATAAAGAAAAGTCTCTCGTGCTCGCTTCGGCAGCACATATACTAAAATTGGAACGATACAGAGAAGATTAGCATGGCCCCTGCGCAAGGATGACACGCAAATTCGTGAAGCGTTCCATATTTTTAAAAAAGAGGTTAGAGTGGGAGAGAGCCAAAGCATAAGAGACTGTTGAGAACTGAGAGCAAACTGAGGGTTGATGGGGGGTGGGAGGGAGGAGAGGGTGGGTGATGGGTATTGAGGAGGGCACCTTTTGGGATGAGCACTGGGTGTTGTATGGAAACCAATTTGACAATAAATTTCATATATAAATTAAAAAAAAAAAAAAGAAAAGTCTCTCAAATATACATATTTACTACCCGAAGAGCCCAACTATATCCTTGTATTGTTTTAAGTATAAATGCTTTTTGTATTTTTTCAAAAAAAATGTTTTGCCATTCACAGAGCTTTTTTTTTTTTTTCAGAGCACTAAGATGAAGACTTAATTTTTATTAAAAAGAAAAGATATTAGGACTCTCACATCATAAATTTAGATGCCTAAAAGTACTTCATAGTACAAAGTTAGGTATGTATAAATAAATGTATAAATAAACCATAGTATCAGCTTTAGGATATTTTAGTGATTATTGTTGACTAGATTTAGTATAACTCACTTTTATTACAGATGGGGAGATAGAAGATAAAAGATGAAGATCATTGACTTTACGATCATTGGATGGATGGCAAGATCAGGACATTGTGTCCTGACAGGTTCAATGATAATGTGCTCTATGAATTTATTAAAGTCTTAGTTTTTCCAACTATAAAATAGAGATAATAATACCTACTTGAGAGGGACAATGCCAGGGTCAGTTTAGGTCTGTGCTTTGATGATTGTACCATTTTCCCTGAAATGATACATATTTAATACTCTGCACATCAACCCAACCCTTACTTTATTTTAATATAACATGATAGTGGCATAAAAACAAGAACACAATGATATTATGACATTTCCCTCTTAAGCCAAGGGAATTATAGTCATTATAATCATTTTTTTTTCAATGTTTATTTTATTTTTGGTAACAGAGAGAGACAGAGCATGAACGGGGGAGGGGCAGAGAGAGAGGGAGACACAGAATCGGAAACAGGCTCCAGGCTCCGAGCCATCAGCCCAGAGCCTGACGCGGGGCTCGAACTCACGGACCGCGAGATCGTGACCTGGCTGAAGTCGGATGCTTAACCGACTGCGCCACCCAGGCGCCCCTATAATCATGTTTTCTAATAAGCCATTAAACATTTATGGATGGACATACACATATCATGAAATTTTAATGTGCACATGTATATCTTAGGTTTAAAACAAAAAAAATTAAAGACCATTAATTTAGTAGTATTGAGGATCTTAATTATCTCAATTTAAACCAGAGTTGTACAGTTTCTATTGAATGTATTTGAGTATTTGGTTTGACATTGATTTCATACTTGCTTGTTTTGAAAGTGTAGAACAAAAACAATGAGGCAGTAAGTATATACTGAAGGCCATGATGATAAAAGAATTTCCCTTTAAGTTAATTTTTTCACATATTCTCCTCCTATTAATTTTTCCTAATTAAAAAAAAAGTTCTTACTAAGTTCCTATAATTTTCCTTTCAAATAATCCCCCATGCAAATGGAATCCCACTTAATATTTGTTGAAAGGTTGAATGCTCCAAAGTGTCATTCAGTCTAATCATATTACATTTGACCCTTCACTACAGAGATTTGAAGTGCACAAGTCCAGTTACACATGGGTTGTTTTGTTTTGTTTTTATTTAAGAGTCAACAGCAGAACCCATAAAACATTTATGTACCACTGTCTATCGCAGTCTCCACAGGACTGAATCAAAGGTGACTGGTACAAAGTTTGTGCCAGCTGTCCTCTAAGTATCTGGGGAGGCCCCCTGACACCATCAGCAGCCTCCAGGGCCCTGGGACTGGGCAGGGCTGCAGGTCTCTCTGTGCCAATAGGTGGTTCAATGGAGCACCAGGGGGCTAGTGGGCAGAAGACTGGGCTGAAATGGAAGAAGGTGCCCAGTGGGCAGAGATGACATAATGCAGGGGGCACAGTGTCCCTAATCCTCCCACCTCCTGGGTCCTTTGTGCACCCAGCCAGCCTTCCAGGCTATGCCTTGGTAGCCATGGGCTTCAGTCCCTCCTCACAGGAGCACCCTGGACTCAGGCCCCCCAAAGGCTGGTATACTCATGTGTGACCACAGCTGCCAATAGTCTTGGACCTGTGGTACAACTTTAGGTAAATGGGCATTTGTACTGCACCTGCAGGCCACTGTCACTGCCAGAAGGCCCACCCTGCAGCTGCCAGTGTAAACTGAGGCCACCGGCTACAGAATATTGCCATCCTGTATCTAGACCTGATGCTACTGTTGCCCTTGTCACAGAAGCTACCTATAAACTGATTTCTTTTTCAAAATATACCATCCGGTACTCTAAATGTATTTTCTGTCCTTATGATTTTCTTAATAACCTTTTCTCTAGCTTACTTTATAATGAGGTTACAGTATATAGTACATGTAACATAAAAAATAAGTGTTAATCAATGGTTTAGGTTGTTGATACGGCTTCCTGTCAACAGTAGGCTATTAGTAGTTAAATTTGGGGGGAGTCTAAACATATACTTGGGTTTCAACTGTGCATGGAGTAAGCACCTGGAATCCCACATTGTTCAAGGGTCAACAGCTTTTCAAAATTCAGTGCAAATGCACTTTCATCATGAAGTATTCAAACAATTATCTTTCCCTCTTGGCTGAGCTCTCGAAGTATCCACTTTCTATATCCCTTATTTGTCATTCTAGTCGTTTATTTGCTGAATGATTATTTCAGACTCAAATTTGTACCCTTAGGCTTACAGTCTAACACAGAGCAGGAAATAGAATGCAGTTTAGTAGATACTGGCATAGGTATCTCCAAAGTACTGTGGAAAAGATGGTAAAACAAGAAATTCTGATATATTTATGAAAACCCCATAGAGGAGAGGTCATGTGGACAGTAGTCCCTAGTTGTTGAATAAGAAGAATTTTGACAAATGGGAACTGATGGGAAATCATTTTATTCAGGGCCTACATAAAAATGTCATTAAGGTAGTGGCACCTGGGTGGCTCAGTCGGTTGAGTATCAGACTTCCGGCTCAGGTCGTGATCTCACCATTGGTGAATTTGAGTCCCATGTTGGGCTCTGTGCTTACAGCTCAGCCTGGAGCCAGCTCCGGATTCTGTCTTCCTCTCTCTCTGCCCTTCCCTTGCTCTCTCTCTCTCTCTCAAAAATAAATACACATTAAAAAAAATTTTTTTAATGTCATTAAGGTAAAGCAACCTGGGATATTGTAAACCTTTTGAATTTCCTGCTAATTTTATAATTTCCTTGTATGCAAAGTGAAGACATATTCTCTCTCTTTCTCTATTAATCTCCCTCCTTTTCCTTCTTTAGTTTTCTTCTTTTGTTTCTTTCTTTCTTATTTTAAAGCAAGATCCTAATCTCTTTTTTAAGCACAACTCTGTGCTGTACAGTAATGAATTTGGGAGGGTAGAATTTATCAGCCTATCTTCTCTTATCTTCCATTACCTACAACATTGTACATTATCGAAAACAGGACAGGAACTATATCACAATTTTATCCTTACATCATAGTGCTGTATTTTTTATTTTTTGTTTTTTTTTTCTTTTCCGCCTCCTGTTCCAGAGTTTAACCTGACAAGAATTACTTACAGCGTCTCTTTGCTTCATTCTTTTCCTGATCAAAGCAGGCACTTGACATTTGCTGATTGAAGGACTTGTTTTTGTTCTTACATTGCACCCAACAACTTATCAGCCACAAATTTGTGATTGGTTGAAATTTAAAAAGGGGTAGGAGAGGAATTGCAAAGTCATGCCCATTACACCAAGAAGGAAACAGATCAAATTAGCCAAAATTCATTGCAATAATAATTTTAAAAAGTGTTTTATCAATAAACAACTTATTTTTCTCCATATAAGTTTGCTAGGGCTACCATAATGAAATATCACAGCTTGTTGGCTTAAACAACAGAAACTTATTTGCTCCTAGTTCTGGGGGCTAGAAGTCTGAGATCAGAGGTAGTTTCATCTAAGGCCCGATCCTTGGCTTGTACGTGGCCATCTCCTCCCTCCGTCTTCACGTGGTTATTCCTCTCTATGTGTCTGTATCCTAATCTCTTCTTATGAGGACACCAGTTACATTTTAAGACAAATACTTGCTAAAGTACCACCAACTTTCACTAAAATGAGCAGAGACAATTCAAAATGAGAAGAACTATTTAGGCCCTCTTTTTTTTTTTTTTTTTTTTTTTATGGGCAGAAAGCAGGTTGAGAGAACATCTTCTAATGAATAAGAAAGACAACAGGGCAGAGTCAGAAGCACGGAGCATGGATTAAAAAAACATAATAAGTAAGTTAGTCACACTGGTTTAGATTCTACCCCAATGACTTCATTGAACGTAATTACCTCTGTAAAGACCCTATCTCCAAACCAAACACAGTAATGTTATGAAGTACTAGTAGTTAGAAATTCAACACATGAATCTTTGGAGGACAGAATTCAGCCCATTACACTCTCATTTAGAGGAAAGAGAACTTTTGAACTTGCCAGAGACCACCTTGGGGAGAGAGTGAAGGTAACTGACTTCCAGAAAGTTTCTGCAGGAAGGCATAAGTAGTGTAGAACTGTCTGGAAATAAAGTCACATGATAGAATGAGATTAATTGGAGAGGGTTACTGAGTCAAATAACAGTGTTATATGATAATTACTTTTAAGAGTATTAAAGGAAGGGGGCGCCTGGGTGGCGCAGTCGGCTAAGCGTCCGACTTCAGCCAGGTCACGATCTCGCGGTCCGGGAGCTCGAGCCCCGCGTCGGGCTCTGGGCTGATGGCTCAGAGCCTGGAGCCTGTTTCTGATTCTGTGTCTCCCTCTCTCTCTGCCCTTCCCCCATTCATGCTCTGTCTCTCTCTGTCCCAAAAATAAATAAACGTTGAAAAAAAAAATTTTAAAAAAAGAGTATTAAAGGAGGAAGTGAGGGCCAAAATTCATGCTTTTACATGTTCGGTAGCAATGTGATCTCTGCTCCTTCACTTAACTAAGGCCTCAGTCTTTGTGTTGGTTTCCACTTTATCTTCTTCACTGTTGCACCTTAATTCCATTCCTCATGCTTTCTAAGATTTTTTTTTAATTTTTAAAATGTTTACTAGTTATTTTTGAGAGAGAGAGAAGAGAGAGAGAGAGCATGAGCCAGCGGGGGAGGGGCAGGCAGTGAGGAAGATGCAAAATCTGAAGCAGGCTCCAAGCTCTGAGCTGTCGGCACAGAGCCCGACGTGGGGCTCGGACCCACGAAACATGAGATCATGACCTAAGCCGAAGTCGGACACTTAACCAAATGAGCCACTCAGGTGCCTTTCTAAGTATTTAAGTTGTAATTTTGTGTCACTCATGCGATTGGTCTGAATGTTAATAGTGAGGGCTGACAAATGTTGTCACTAAGAACAATGGCAGGATGGGAGCAAGACCAGTCATCTATAGGATTAAAGAAAAATAAATAAAAGTCAGGGTTCTGAAATGCAGCAACTAAGAATATAAAGAAAAGTATGTTTTATGCTCACAATGTGAACAAAGAAAGAGTTTGGAAATGGTGAACATCTGGTCATCTACTCTACTACACTAATACTGGGGATCTTAGAAAGGATGAACCAATTTGGAGACATTGCTTGGACAGAGCCTTGGTTATACGTATTGTATTCTTTGTGATGGTTCACCATGTCTTATGATTAGTTTGTATACAGGCTAAAAAATATTCAATAATGGGTAGTAAATATAGGCAGCAGCAGTAGTATTCATAAATTTATTAGAGATCAACTTGGATATATAGAGGATGGAAAATCAAAACTTAAAAAAAACTACAAAGTCTCCAAGGTTTCCAGCTAGTGTTTTTCATGTATTTAGTTTCAATGTCAGCATAATAATAGCTCTGAAAAATCTGTTTTGTGCTTCATTTTCACCCAGAATATGAAAAGAGAAAAAGGTGTGGGCTTTTCAAAAATGCTATTTTAAATGGAGTAAAAACCACTGTAACATTGCAGTGTTTCTAGGTCTGGGTGCATATTATTGGAGGGGGATGAGAGAGATTAACATTATTCTTGGCTTTCATTTTTGATGACCGTGTTGGTTTATTGCACTTCCAAACAGTCATTCTTTCAGTAAATACAAATTGGTTATCTACTTTTTGTGCCAAGCTTAGGGAACACAAAGACAAACCAAAGAGTCATAAAATCTGTGCCTTAAAGTATGAGTAAAAGACAAGTTGAAGATAAACATCTAGGAAGCTCAGAGGTCTGATTTTTTTTTTTTTTTTTTTTTTTTTTTTTTTGTGATACTAAGGAGATTTAAACTTGTCTGTCGGTAGGAAGTGGAGGAACCAGTGATGATCTTTAAATAGGAACATGACATGGTACAATCTCATGGAGTTAACCTGGAAAGACTGGAGACTGGGAAACTGCTGGGCATTTGATGCCATTGTTTAGATAGAGGATGATCAGTCATGAGAGGAAACTACAGTGAGGAAGGGGAGGAAGAAACAAATTCAGGTTGCTTGATTCAGGTCCAAGAAAGATCCTTTGTGCTCAACAGCACCAAAGATTTCTAATGCTAAAATGGATCAATACTGTAAACAAACAAACAGAAACACATACTTAAAAGTGACCTACTGCAATTATTTTGAGTGGGATTTTCCATTCTCATGGAGAATATTGCCTTTACAAGCAAAAACCTGAAAGGGCAATGGAATGTGTCCAGAAGCTCAACTTGTTGCAACCAATTTTTACTGGGCCCTGGTGTGGGCAGTGGATAATGAAGACATTAGGACAGTGATTCTTGACTATAAGAATTTACAGTTTGGTGGACCTGACCAGTTTATTTTAGTATCCTGAGGTTTTATACCATTTTCCTCTCCCACCTCCAAATACTAAAAAGACATTTGTTACTATAAATTTGGGCTTTAATAAAAATACAAAAGCAAAAAAAGGATGGTGCTAATCAGATTACCTGTGAAGTCTCTTGCAGCTCAAAGATTATAGAAATTATTTTGTTTAAAGTGAGTCCTCCATAAAGCAGTTGTCTGCGGAATGATGAATAGTTCCCATGGTAATTCTTTCAATTTGGGGAAAATTTGTTTGAAATCCAAGTCAAAAGAAGAATATATATAGCCTTCCCCCATTGTTCCTGCATTCTCTGCTCACTGTGGGATCAGAAAACAAAAAACAAAAGCAAAACTCTCATGCACACCAAGCTTTTTCTTTTTTCTTTTTTTTTTTTTTCAACGTTTATTTATTTTTAGGACAGAGAGAGACAGAGCATGAACGGGGGAGGGTCAGAGAGAGAGGGAGACACAGAATCCGAAACAGGCTCCAGGCTCTGAGCCATCAGCCCAGAGCCTGACGCGGGGCTTGAACTCACGGACCGCGAGATCGTGACCTGGTTGAAGTCGGACGCTTAACCGACTGCACCACCCAGGCGCCCCCCAAGCTTTTTCTTATAGCAAAATGGCCCCAAAGCTTCCAACTGCTCCTCGTATGGTTAAGATAGCTCACCCTCTCTGCTTACTCTTTTCTCGACTACCTGCACTACATTTGCTTGTTCTATGCATTGTTTTGAAAGTGTGGCTCTTAAAAATCAATTCAACCTCCAGGCATTTCATTCAGGTGAGGTAAAGCTGCGCTCTCATCTTCATCATCATCGGTGACATCATGGGTGCAGTTTCGCAGTTCTTACAACTACCGTAACTCAGAGTCTACTTTGGAAATACAGATACAGTTCATGGTATGAATTCTTCTCTCAAACACAATGCTTATTTAGATGTAAACATCAACATTTTACATCCAGTGTCACCAAGGTCAGGTGAGAATATACAAATAGGATGATGATATGAAAGACAATTCAAGTCCTTGTAGTAGAACTTAAAAAAAATGTTACATTTGCTTAAGTCTTCTATATTTGAAAACCAAACATCCATATTGTACTTTAATTCAGTAGCTTGGCCAAATCAGGGACTCAGTAAATGATTGCTTATTTATATTTCTTATTTTAGTAAGCCAATGTCACTATAGGTATGGGCATTTTAATAATTATGGTGACAAATTGTAGAGAATCCTTCTTTTGTTCCTTCTAATCTTCTTTCTGGTTCCCAACTTCTTATTTCCAGCTCTCTCTCTCTCTCTCTCTCTCTCTCTCTCTCTCTCTTTCTGTGTCTGTCTCTCTGTGGGCATATATATTATACAGGACTATTTTTAGTATTTAAGGATTTAATATAGTAAGGTTACATGTGATAGCCCATGTAAAACATACATAACTACAAATATATAGTAAGTATCCGTGTTATAGCTGGAGATACTGAACTGGGATAGAAGTGTTGTCCCAAATTGTAAAGAATTCCAGCTTTAAAGAATGAAATCCAGGGTAAAGGGCAGAAATTATGTTTTCACTGGTAAGCTGATGAAGATGGGTGACTTTCGCAGTCTTTTCCAGATGGTAACAGCTCCAGAAGGATCTCATGCCTTTCCTTTTTCTTTGCTTTGCAAAGAGCTAAAGTTTTAGAGAATAAGGGCAGAAAATTAAGGGAGATCCAAAGTCTTCAATTAGATTGAACATATATGCTAGTTAAGGTTTTGTTCTTCAATGTGAGTTCAGTAGTTCTAGACAAGTCAATAGGAATTCTGAAGAAATTTTTGTCTTCTCTTTCACCTCTTAATACTTAGGAAAGGGATAATAAAGGACTCTAGCATTGTTACCAGTCTGTCACAAAGTTGTTATTTCCTAGTATTATAAAGTTGTTACTAATATACGTAGTAATATAAATGCATATTTTTAAAATTTTTTTTAAATTTCTTTTTACATTTATTCATTTTTGAGAGACAGAGAGAGACAGAGCACAAGCAGGGGAGGGACAGAGAGAGAGGGAGACACAGAATCTGAAGCAGGCTCCAGGCTCCCAGGTATCAGCACAGAGCCTGGTGCTGGGCTTGAACCCACAAACCGCGAGATCATGACCCGAGTCAAAGTCGGATGCACAACATATTGAGCCACCCAGGTGCCCCTATAAATACATATTTTGAAAAACACTGGGAACATTTTGGAAGGAGAGTCTAGAGAGATTATTTCTAGCAGAAGACTGTAGAAGTTGGAAAAAGGACTCGTAAAAGATGAAGCAGTCTTGAGAATTTTTCAGTTGTTAATACTTGGACAGAAGCTGGGTGCACATTTCAAGCAAGATAAAGCTTTCAAATGTGTTATGTGACTATAGAATACAAAGCAGTGATATCTTTGGAGGTGTGGACAAATCCTGGAAGAGACAGAATGCAAATATAATTAAAATGTTTTCTCTATTGAAGAAGTCACAGTGAGGATCCCTGTGAATGGATGGACTCTTCATTGTGTGCTAATAGTTGGACATAAAAGGAAGAGGTGGATTTAGATAAATAGAGAGAGGAGATAGTGTAGAATAGGAAAATTGAACAGATTGAGCAAACTTTTAGGAAAGGCAATTTTCCAGTTTCTTGACTTGGGGCACTGAACCTGGCCTTGATGGAACGGACATTGTGGGAAATAAGGATGTAGAGGTTTATAACAGAATAAGATGTCCATTTCACCTCTTACTTATGTGATCTTGGGTTATCAGAAGAGTAAGATTTCAGAGCTAGAAGAAAATTAATATAAATTCAATCTGATTTCCCCATTTCAAAAATGAGATTGGGCTGTTTAGAGGAATGGAGTTGAGAGAAATGGCACACTCACGGAAGACAACAGGTAGTTTAGTTTAGCTGGACTGTGTAGAGATGCACCAGAATTAGCAGGTGGGCAAGGTCTAGATCCTGAAGGCCTTGAATTCCTTGTCCCATAGTTGTTGTTTTTTAGTTAAGTTTTTAACTTTAATTCCAGTGTAGCTAACATACAGTTTTACATTAGTTGCAGGTATACAATGTAGTGATTCAACAATTCTGTACATTACTCTGTGCACATTGTAAATGTGCTCTTAATCCCTTCACCTATTTCACCCATTGCCCCCACCTCACCTCTGGTAACCACCAGTTTGTTTTCCACAGTTAAGAGTCTGTTTCTTGGGGCACCTGAGTGGCTCAGTTGGTTGAGCATCCGACTTCGGCTCAGGTCATGATCTCACGGTTCGTGAGTTCGAGCCCAGCATCAGGTTTTGTGCTGACAACTCAGAGCCTGGAGCCTGCTTCAGATTCTGTGTCTCCCTCTCTCTCTGCTCCTCCCGTGCTCACACTCTGTCTCTCTCTCAAAAATAAATGAAGATTTAAAAAAAGAAAAGAGTCTGTTTCTTGGTTTGGTTTTTATCCTGCAAGGATTAAGGTGCTCCTGAAGCAGGGTGGTGACATGTGCCTGCTCTGTACAAGAAGTGGTACAGAGTGACACATAACATTAGACAAGGCTTGTAGAAATACACTTTGGTACCATTCCTCAATCTGTTTAAAACCAAAGAGTTCTTACCTGATCACCTTCACTGGCTTGATAAACTTCTCACACTCTGTAGTCAATCCAATTTATGAAACCTTTAACTCTTTATTGACATTCAATTTTATCTTCTCTTTTTATTTAAAGGAAAAAAAAAAAAAAACAGTGTCAGACTACTAAAAGTATGCTGATGATCCCCTGGCCCATATTCTCCTTTCAAGGCTGGTTTTTGGGGACTGAGGCTGTATAATGTTAATCGAAGGTCAAAGCAAGACCCCATGGACTGAAGCTTGACAAGTGAAACATATGTTCACACAAATGCTGCTGATTTTCCAAGATGTGCAGCTGAGCGAAAAAAGAAGTTGGAAGGTGTTAAATTGCCTCCTTAACACATTCATTGTCTCAGCTTTGAATTTAGATGCTAATATGCCAACACTAAAGTGATCAGGGAAATTGTTGCAGTTTTGAGTACACAGCATAATATGAAAGATAACATCATGTATTTTGAGCTGAAAAGTAAGCCTAATCAGAGAAGGAACTTTAGAATTGAATACAGGTAGTGTTTTTAAAAAATCCTCAAAAATCTTCTTTGGTGAAATTATTCATTGATACCATTTGAAATCCAAATTGAACGTGGCTGGGCATTTTTAAAGTGCCATGTGTGTGTGACTCAGTTGTGCCAAAAATAAGACTTTGCTGGTCTGTGAAATAATCGGCAGAAGTGAAATGAGTGCAGTTTAGTAATTAAAGTTGTCCATAGGGATTGGGATTTATACACATAACATTTGCCACTGTACCAGCCAGCCTGTGGTGCTTCTTTATACAGAGGTTGGGCAGGCAAACTAGGAGTTATCCTTTTCCTAAAATGGTTTAAACTTGAAGTTAAAAAATAAAATCTGAATATTGGCTAAAGAATGACAGATTATTCATTCATTCATTCAGTCAGTCAGTCTCCTGCATACTTACTCTCCATTGGTAAAACTATGGTTACTTAGCTCACTGATAAGAAAGCCTGTGTTGAAGAAATTAGATATGGTCAAATTCAGCTGTTATCTCAGTTGTTATCCTGCAGCCTCCATTCCTTCTTCTTCCTTCCTTCCTTTCATCCTTCTTTCAATAACCAGCTCATCCTCACCAAGGGGTGAGAATACATATTAAAAACTCAAGTTCCCTGCACTACCGATGAAATAGAGCAGGCGTCAGTAATTTTTTTTTTCTCTACAAAGGACCAAAGAGTGAATATTGTAGGCTTTGTAGGTCACAAGGTCTCTATCATAGCTACTGAATTGTGCTATAGTGAAAAAAGCAGCCATATCTACTATTGAAACAAATGAGTATGTCTGTGCCCCAGACATATGTGTGTTCCCACAGTTTTGTAAAATTGTGTTTACAAAAACAGGTAGCAGGTTGGCTGGTAGACCAACAGGCTGGCATCAAACTGGTGGGGGAAATAAAATGGTGATGTACACAAAAGGCTCTGGGGCTTGGTTCTCAGCTCCACTTTTAGCCTTGCGACTGATTCATTTACCTCATCTATAAATCTGCATTTTGCTGTTTGTTTGCCAGATTTGGGATATTATGAGGATCAAATTATATGAATGAATGTATTTCAATTTAAAACTAACCATTTCTCTTTATAGTTCTTCATAAGCATATTATATACTATCAGCTCTCATATTCTTCTATACAAAGAAACTCCAGAGAGCAGTACTGAGAGCGATCAGAGAGCAGAGATCACCTTTTCATATCTTATGTGCCTAGTTTATGCACTGTTTTGTAAAGCACATATATCAATCTTCAATTTGATTTATTTTCCCCTTTTCTATCATTTTTGAGACAGAGGAAGTGTGCCACAGGATCACTGAAATGACTGATCTAACACTAGAGATTTATAGTGGTGGAGTCAAAATAAGAAACTGTATTTTCATATCACTTGAGCAACTGCAAGAACAAAATCTCTTTAAAAATAAAGTAAAAATGTAGACCCCTCAAATTGTAGTATGCATACAGAGAAGAGAATTTTACGGGACATAGGGAGGTTTCTATAATTTGCTAAGTGTATAATTTCAGTGACTGAGAAATATTTTAAGTCTGTTAATAATACAAGGTAGAAAAGGATATTCTTTTGGTTAGATTTCTTTATAGTTTACTCCAAATAACAATATGTTTGGAGCCTTTTGCAAAAAAGTATCCCATGCTCCTTTATCTAAATTTCCCATTTTCTCCATATTTGACGTTGTGGCTCAGTCTTGTTACTGTGGGTTTTGTTTTTGTTTTTGTTTTTAATGGAATCTGTAGTGTGTACCAATAGTTTCTTGATGTGCAAGCTGTTTTTTAAAACCACATTAATCTTGAGGCCACTGTACATTCATCTTGGCTTCTCTGATGCAGTTTCTGGGCTATAATTTAACCTTCCTTCTATATAACTGATGCTTACAAAGCTTCCAAAATAGCCATATTTTATTACTTGAAGATTTTAGCAAGATTGAGTACATCAAGTATATACTCTAGAGAAGGGTACTTGCTCACACTCTGCTCTATTGATGTTTATTCAGAAAATGTTCTTTTTGTATTTTTCCCTGCTGTCATGCTGTACCACCATACACAAGATGTTGAATGTAGACAGTGTGATAATGAAGAAGAGATTATGAATAACCGCTCTGGATCCTCATGGAGAACCACTCCAGTTTTACATTCGAAACTTACAAACTTTGAGGAGTCTCTACAGTGCCATCACGATCATATCCAGCCTGTCTTCCTCTAATCATCTTGTCAACAAGATCCATTCTAGGAGCACCAGGGTGGCTCAGTCAGTTGAGTTTTTGACTTCAGCTCAGGTCATGATCTCACGGTTCGCGAGTGTCAGGTTCTGTGCTGACAGCTCAGAGCCTGGAGCCTGCTTCAGATTCTGTGTCTCCCTCTCTCTCTGCTCCTCCCCTGCTCGTTCTCTCTCTCAAAAATAAATAATTTTTTTTTTTTAAAAAGGAGAAGATCCATTCTAGCCATACAGAATAGTAGTTCCTATTAAGGCCAATACTTCCAGACATCTGAAATTTATTTCAATGTAGTTTTCTGAGTGAACTTTGACTTTAAGCAGAAAAAAGTCATATCTTTGTGCCATGGGGTTAACTGTGTGTTCCACCTAAGAGACTGGAACTGTAAAAAGATGTAATTTGAGAAGACCTAGGAACCAGATTCTTTAACTAGGGGACATAAATTGATATCTTCTGCTATTAGATATACTACTTAAAATATAGTGATAAATAAGCTATTTTATATACAGTGAATATCCTGAGCTGAGGTATCATACATGGTGTTGGGTTGAATTTTTTCATGCTTTGTCTCTGAACTTTGAGATTAGTTGATCTAGAATAATAAAATTAGCCAAGTGTCTAAGACTGAGCTTGTAGCTCCCAGCTAGCTCCTGTTAAGAAGGATTGAGGAGAGCTTTGAAATATCGGATAGAGGTCTGAGTATTTAAATTTGGCCTCCTGTAGTGCATCTGTGTGCCACTGAGCAAGCTGCAATGATGTTCTAAGACTATCTGCTCCCTATGAAAAGTGGGTAAGATGATAAAATAAGGCACATAATATGTATGCCACTTACATTTGAGAACTATGGTACACGTGCTTGCTCAAACTCTGGCCCTATAAAAGCACATCCTGGGTTTTCTAGGTGACTAGGGGGTCATTCCCTTTACCCTTTAACATTGAGTTAATTAACATTAAAGAAGAACAAAAAACAAAAACTCATGGCCTCTCTACACATACCATAAAGAATCTCCAGGGACTACTTTTCTCAGAAAGTGCCAAATGTTATTGGAAGGCATTTTAAAATTTTATAGCCTATCCAGTGGTCTCAAATCTGTACTTTCTTATGCCACAGAATACCTGAAACTATAGGAATATATCTCTGACATTTTGTTCTACTAAGTGTACTCCTCTTGACTTCTAGGCCATTCCCTTCTATCTTTCTGTTAAACGTGTATTTCTAGTTAAAGAACATTTAGCTGGAATGTCAAAGCCCTAACTCTTGCACCAACCAAGAGACTATTTATGCAAATATTCACTTTATTGCCAATTAGGGTTTTGGTCTCTCACCTTCATGTAGACTCTTTTATCTACTGGGCTAAAAATCCTTGAGTGGTTAGGTTCTTCCTATATACACGCCAAAAAGATGTAAATGGCCACAGTCCTGATTTATCTTTCTGAACACTACTTTGATTCTTACTTCATCATCTAGAGGGCTTTTGAGGACAGAGGCGGCTGTCTCTAAGAGGCAGACCTGGGCATTTTTCTCTAACTGCATAATTTCAATAACCATCCAAAAGAGAGGAGTGCTTATAAAGAAGATAATTGGTCTTCACCTTTAAAGCTTCACTCCCTACACTGTTGCTTTAAAACAACAACAACAAACAAACAAACAAAACAGTATTCCTTGAGAAATTAGATTGAAGTAATAATAGTGTTCACTAACGAAACAAGTCTTTGGTCTTCTGATTCTTCATACGAAATCACCCTCTATACTCAGTACTCATGTTTTCTAAGGGACATATCCTTGGCCAACTCATCTACCAGGAAACTCACCATCTTAAGCTCTAAATAGCCTTTGGATCCTCATATACTTCATGAACCAGTCCTCTTGATCAATTAACTTGAAGGCCAGCACATCTAAATCTTTCTTAATGTGTGGTAGGTAGAAGGAGAACTATATTGAAAACACTAACAAAATTATATGATCAGAATTAGAGAGAGACAGTGTGGAAAATCCTCCTATAATACATCCTTATACTGTCTTCACAACAGTGTAAAAAGAGTCTAAGAGTAACAGTCTGTTTTTCAATGATCATGGTGTGGCTTTGTCAAGTATTTATTTTTCCCCTTTCCTTCCCTGATTAAGAAGCAGAAAGGGCTCAAGTCCACATTAACCATCTTTCTCCTAATTACTTCCAGACAATCATTATAGCTCACAGGTCCAAATTTACCCAGACTCCCTGCACACAGAAGTGATTATTTTTACTTAGAAAAAAAAAAATTTAAGTGCAGTGGAATAAAAGGAAACTATTTATTATCCATTGGTTCAGATTCAATAGGTCCTAGGCTATTTGCCTTATGAAACTTGTACAATGTAATTTAAAAATGCAACTGACTTAGGCAAGTTGATCTTTACAGATGGGAACATCTTAGAAGAGCATACTACTCTCAAAGAGGCATTTATAATCAATCTCTAATTTAAAATCTAGCAAAACTTCTTAGTCTTAAGTCAGTTTTATGCTTTAAAAATAGCTTCATCTGTAAATTCTGCTTTTCCCAATAACATGGTCATAATGTAGTGTATGCAAACCCTTTAAAACTAATCACCTGTAACAAATACATAGAACAGCATATTGTGGAATGACATACTTGGCCCCACACAGTTCCTTGGGTGTTCACTGGGTGGTGATTGCTATGGTATGATCAGTCCCATCCTGGAGTTCCTTTGGCATATTCTGCTAACATCTGAAACCTCTGTGATGTCATTTCACCCTTGTTTTATTCAGAGATTGAGGACATTCTTGCTGTTTTGGCTCAAAATATTTTTCATAGGTGCTTTAAATGTCATGCTTTCTATTTATTCCTTTGAATTTGGGGGAGTACATCGCCATTTGTGTGTGTGTGTGTGTGTGAGAGAGAGAGAGAGAGAGAGAGAGAGAGAGAGAGAGAGAGATGGCTCTACTTGCTGTACCAGAGAATGTCTTGGCAGGCTATAGGCTTTGAAACCACTATGTGCCATATATTCTTGAAATTGAGGGAGTTTCAAGAATCCCAGATTAACCACCCCAGCCCCTAACCCCACTCATTGCACCATTATGCATTTCTGTATTTTAACTATCCTGAGCTGCCCCATTTAGTCCAATGCCCTTCATAATAGTACCCTCAAATATTCCCAAAAGGAAGGTAAGTCAAGAATCCCCTGTGGGTTCCATTTCCAGCATGACTGCAAGAAGAGACTATATGAGTCTTATGCCATCTCCCAGTAACTTTTATTTTCTTGCTCAACTATGTATGTTTCACCCTTGAGAGCTAGAGTAAATGTGAGCTCTATCCAGTGACAAACATAGCCTCCACAACTCCTGAACAGAGAACCCATACTTTTTAGCCAATTACTCTAAAAATAAGGAAAAAATAATCATATCGCATGTTGTTGGACTCCACATGCATGTTTTTCTTTACTTTTTAATGGGATTTGTAGCCAAGAGATTTGTAGCCCTGTGATAGAGTGATTGTAACCACTGCTTCCTCTTTGTAATTTGTTGTGATGCCACACCCTGCCTCCTAGGGTAGCCTTTGCCCTTGTTATCACAATTATCTCAGCAGCAGAATGAGAAGTTGGAAGTTCTCCCAAAACTGTGAGATTTAGAGAATCTAGAGATTAGGGCCCAGGGAGGTCATATTGAGCACAAGGAGGACTGCTCTCTTATTCATGATAAGATTCTCAAAATCTTGCCCTTGGTCATCTTTTTGAACTTCACTAATTTAATAGCACTAATTTAATGGCATTGCAAATGTACTTTTGTGTCACTTTCTTTTCTGAAGCAATAGGGACATAACTCTAGGTTTCCTGAATTTTCTCTTGGCTTAATTTGTTCAGTAGGGCCCGGATGAGATTTTAAATTTATAAATTGCTTCTTTTCTAAGCTGGATTCTTCCATCCTCAGCCATCTGAAGTGTTACTGTGTTTGCCAGACCATGAGTTCTCTTCGAAGAATTTTCCTTTTCTTTTAAGTACATGTATTTATTTTTATGACATAGTCAACTATAGGAGGACTCACTGTGAATGGAAAATATAAATTACCAAGCCAATTATATGTGTAGGGCATCCATTTTTTAAAAATATATTAAGCCTCATGGGAATTAGTTCCCCATATTATTGAGGTCTTTGACCTATGAACTTCAAATCTACATAAAGAAAGAAACAATGCTGAAGAAGAAGTAAAAGAAATTAAAATATTTGATTTTTTTTTATTATTCTTAATTGATTTAATAGGTAATTATTTCAAGCCATAACAGTAACAATATATTGGGTAACTATATATGTATAATATATTATAGATTATAGCACATGGATATGTGAATAAATTATAGCAATGTTATGAGAAATTAAAGGAATTAAGAATACTGAATAAGGGGCATCTGGATGGCTCAATTGGTTGAGCGTCCAACTCTTGATTTCAGTTCAGGTCGTGATCCCAGGGTAGTGGGATTGAGCCTTGCATCAGGCTCCACACTGAGAGTGGACTCTGCTTAAGATTCTTTCTATCCCTTTCCCTCTGCTCCTTCCCCACATGCACATGCTCTCTCTCTCAAAATAAATAAACAATTAAAAAATAATAAGACTGAATAATAATTATAAGACACCTGGATTATCCATGAAGCAGAATATGGTTATTCAAAAACCAACTTAGATTCATTGAAAATGTATATTATATATGGCAAAGTCCACAGCAATCATTAAAAATAAATAAAAATATTTTTAAATGAATTAAAATCAATATACCAAGAAACATGGAAAATGAAGTCATATAAAATATACCATCAAAACCAGAGGAGACAACAAACAAACAAGCAAAAAAGCAGAGAAGGCAGAAAAAGAGAAGAAAATAAAAGACTCCAAGGCCAAATACAATGCATAGAAAACATTTACACAAATAGCATATATTATTTAACTATATCAATAATCACCCTAAATGTGAATGATCTGAATATAGCAATTAAAATACAGATATCGCTGGAGCCTCTGGGTTGCTCAATCAGTTAAGTGTCTGACTCTTGATTTTGGTTCAGGTCATAGTCTCAGGGTCATGAGATTGAGCCCTGAGTTGGGCTCCATGCTCAACATGAAGTCAGCTTAAAATTCTCTCTTCCTCTCCCTCTGCCCCTTCCCTGCTCACTCTCTCTATAAAACAAAACAAAACAAAACAAAACAAAACAAAACAAAACAAAACAAAACAAAACAAAAAACAAAAAAAAACCTACAGATATAGCTTGTGAATTTAAAATATTCAACTATTTATTGTTTATAAAAATCTAGAAAGAAATCTTAAGTATAAAGAACACATACACATTGAAAATAAAAGTATGGAAAATAAATACCACGTTAAGATATACAAACACACAAGAGAGCTGGAGTAGCTCTAATTTCAGACAGAGCAGATATCAAAACAAGAAAAATAATGGGGACATAGAGGAGCATTATGTAATGATAAAGGGGTCAATTCTTCAGTAAGATATAACAATCTAAAACATGTTTGTACATAACAACAAAGAGTCAAAATATGTGAAGTAGAGATTGATTTAAAAGGAAAAATAGAGGAGTGCCTGGGTGGCTCAGTTGGCTGAGCATTGGACTCTTCATTTTAGCTCAGGTCATAATCTCATGGTTATGAGTTTGAGCCCCACGTGGGGGTCCATGCTGCCATGGAGCCTTCTTGGGAGTCTCTTTCTCCTTCTTCCTTTGCCCCTCCCCCACTCAGGCACATCCATACACTTTCTCTCTAAATACATATATACATACATACATACATAATAAATGGAGAAATAGACAGCCATTAACAAAATATTACTGGATTATAACCCAAAATATAACATAAATATCCATGAGTCCATACTGCTATAAATAAATAATTGAATAAATAAATAAGGTAGGATGGAGAAAACTCTTGTGCAGAATTCCAAATAAATTATGTAGATTCTACATGTTCAAATAGGTGAACATAACTTTCCTCTCCTTAAATGAAGGTGTGCGTATTGACATCCTTCTAAAGAATATAGTATGGAATCAAAGGGCAAGTGAAGGAATACAAGCAGTATTACAGTAAAGAAACCTAACAAACATGACCTTGGCCGTGTTAATGTCAACAGTGATAAGTCATGTTGATAATATGTACCCCTAAAAGTTCCTCTCTAACTCTGTGAACTTCCTTCCTAACTCTAGTGTAATCAG
Source organism: Herpailurus yagouaroundi (assembly GCF_014898765.1). Lineage (NCBI taxonomy): Eukaryota > Metazoa > Chordata > Mammalia > Carnivora > Felidae > Herpailurus > Herpailurus yagouaroundi. The sequence goes on along the minus strand of NW_024412411.1, from coordinate 10,875,889 downwards.
AAGAACATCAGACAGATTCCTAACTGAGGGACGTGCTACAAAATACTTTACCAGTAGTACTGAAAAATTTCAAGAAAAAAAGGAAAGTCTGAGTAACTGCCACAGGCAGAGAAGCCTAAGGATACATGACTAAATGTATCACATATGAAATACTGAATCTGGAACAGGAAATTAAAGAAAAGCCAAGCAATTCTACATAGATAATTATATCATCTGCAAATAAGCACAATTTTATTTATCGCTTTTCAATATGTATAATTTTATTTTTTTTCATTTTTTATTTTTTTCATGCCTCTTGCCTTAGCTAGGTCTTTTACTACCATGTTGAATAGGAGTGGAAAGAGAAAGCATTCTTGCCTTGTTAATGATCTAAGGGGAAAATTGTTCTTTTTTTTTTTTTCCTGACAATTAAGTGTGATGTTAGCTATAGTTTTTGTAGATGTTCTTTATCAATTTGTGGAAGATCAATTATTTCAATTATTTTCCTGGTGTGGTAAGAGTATTTATCATGAATTGGTATTGGATTTTTTTTCAAATTCTTTTATTCTGTGTCAATTAATATAATATGTTTTTTCTTTATCAGTTGATATGGTACATGATATCAATTGATTTTTGAATACTGAGCCATCCTTGGATACCTGGAATAAAGTTGTACTTGATCATGGGGATAATTCCACTTATACGTTGAAAGATTTGATTTTCAAATATCAATTTCCTTTATCGATGGGCTATTATTGTTCAATACTTGCTGCTCTTATTATTTTAACAGTTATCTTTTATGTCAACTAAGAATAAGACAAAACAGATCTTGTTTTACCTTTTATTTCTTCTGCAGTGTTTTTTCTTTCTTTATGTAGATCCAAGTTTCTGACCTATGTGATTTTCTTTTCGCTGAAGAAAATTTTTAGTATTTCTTGCAGAACAGCTCTTCTGGTGAACGATTCCCTTAATTTTTCTTTTCTGAAAGTGTTTTAATATCTCATTTATTTTTGGAGGTTGATTTCCATGGATACTTAATTTTAGGTTGTTTTTCTTTTAATTTCAACACTTAAATTTTCATTCCTCTCTTCTTATTTTCCAGGTTTCTGATGAGGAGTCTGCTGCAATTATTATCTTTGTTCCTTTATAACTAAGGAGTTTCATTTTATTCATTTTTTTTCTCTTCTGGTTTCTTTCATTATTTTGTATATGTTTTTGTTTTTTTTTTCAATTTAATAGGACATGACTAGGTACACTGGAGTTTTTCTTGTATTAATCGTATTAATTCTTATATTAATTCTGCTTGTTGTTCTACAAGCTTCCTAGATCTGTAGTTTGGTGTCTTATTAAATTTAGTTTAAATATTTCAAATGTTATTATTAGTTTAAATATTTCAAATATTTCTTTTCCCCTGTTGTTTCTTTTCCTCTTGCACTCTAAATTTGCACATATTACATCCTTTGAAATTATGTCACACTCTTGGATAACTTGTTTTTGTTTGTTTGTTTTTTTTTCATATTTCAGTTTGAAAAGATTCTATTGGATTATCTTTTTTCTCACTAACTCTTTCCTTGGCCGTGTCCAATCTAATGATCAGGCAAATCAAAGGCATTCTTTATATATACAATATTGTTTCCAACTTCTTGCATTTTCTTTTCATTCTTTCTTAGTTCTTTTTTTCATTTCTCTGCTTCTGTTATTTATCTGTTCTTTCATTATTGCCTACCTTTTCTATTAGAAGGTACAGTGTTCTTTAATCTTCAATTAAATCTCATTATTTTAGTAGGAACCTAGAAGTCTAGAGAAAACTGAAGTGAAAGGAATGTCCTTCCCTGGGGACTCTGAGGTAAGACTGTAATGTCTTTGTCCCTGGGGAGGAAGACTAAAGAACTGTGGTAATATTTTCTCCTTTGTTATGGATAAGACTCTGGGTCTTTCTCACAAAGATTACTCTATCTCCCTGCTAGAACTTTGCAAGTATTCATCTCAGATTTTTACTGTGAGAGTCTGATGGGATTACTGAAGGTAAAGTCCCATAAATCACAGGATCATAGGATCTCTCTAAGATTATGGACTCTAGCAGTTTCTAGCTCTCAAACTCATCCACACTCAGCTTCCACTAGTTCATCAAAATCACCAATTAAATGTTCCTACCATTTTATGGTTCTAGAGGCTCTCTCCAAGTAAGCATATTTCTGCTGAGGTTTTTTGGATTTGCCTCCCTCTCAGGATTCTGGGTAGTGCTTTGCCCCAAAAAATCAGATCGCTAATGGGTCCAAGAAAAGTCATCAAGTTTTTTAAGGTTTTCCTTTTGTAGGTATGGGCAGTATGACTTAGAAAGTCTTTAAATATTGGTGCTAAAACTGGAATTATGAGGCTTTGATTCCAAGCTCTTTTAAATCATCAACCAAGTTTGCTATACTTTTGGACTCTTCCTGGAGAATTATATCCATCTATCTCTGAGTGACTGCTGCGGTGATCAATGTGAAGGTGGTGTGATTTTATTCTAACAGTTTGCAATGCTTTGACCAACTTCATCTGCTTGAGTTGGTTATATCCTAGTGGAAATATCCTTAAATCAGTCTATTTCTTAATTAGAACTAAAATCACTGTACTGTGCTATAGGAAAAAATATCAAGGGATGTTTCCTCTAACAGAAGACTCTTTCTTTGGCATGATTTCATCAAATATACTTTAAATACATTTCAGTGGTATCTAACTTCCTCAATCAAATTTTAAAAATCATATTTAACAACCATACTTCCAAGTTTTTAAGGGACAGTTTCCTATTTTTTTGCTATTGACATCCCTTGTAGTTTAAAAAAAAAATAGTTTTAGAAAAGTTTTTTTGATAGGGTCCTCCTAGGGAAGTCATTGTGTTCTGGCCCTGCAGATTATGACTTTTTATCTTCGCTTTTATCTTATCTGATTTAGTAACAACCTGATTTAATAACAACTCAACATCCTTCTTTCTAGTTCTGTCTTCAAATGATTTATGTGCAGGCATACTTCATTTCTGTTTTCACATACTTTAGTCTGCCTTCTGTACCTGCAACTTTCTCCCAAGGAAGTAGTGGTAAGTAAAATAACCACCGTCTTTGAGATGTTGAAGTTCTAATCCTCAGACAGGTTAAATTACAAAGTAGAATTAAAGTTGCTAATCAGTTTACTTTAAAATGGAGAGATTATCTTGAATTATCCATGTAGGCTCAATGCAATCAAAAGGATCTTAAGAGGTGGAAGAGTGTGTCAGCAAAACATAGAGGGAAATGCAATGGAAGAATGGTCAGAGAGATGCAGTGTGCATCTTCCTGCATGCAGGAAGGGGTCATGAGCCAAAGAATGTGGAATGTTCTCAAGAAACTGGAAAAGACTAGGAAATGTATTTCCCTAGAGTTTCCCAGGAAAAAAAAACAAAAAAACCAAAAAACACCACCCCTTGAAAACTTGGTTTAGGCCACTGAAACACATTGAGACTTCTTTACTGAACTGTAAGACAATATTTTTGCATTGGTTTAAGTCACTAAGTTTAATGGCAATTTGTTATAGTAGCAATTGTGAACAAATAAAAACACCTCCACAATGATCCCCTCTTTAATTTCCCTTACTCTACTACTATTTTCTTACTGGCTGTGACATAGATTCATAGAGATACATATCTATATATAATTTTACAAAGCCAGTCTGAGTCCTCTTTAGCTGATTCTGAGAGCAAACCCAATTACTAGAAATAATGTTTCAGGCGCAAGTTTAAAAAAAAAACAAAAACAAAAACCCAACTCCATTTTAAAATATTCATTAATGAAATCTATCACTCTGGGGTGAACCTACATTCTAGACTCTAAAACGCCGTCATAAGTAGATGTTGCTTAGAATTCCAATTCTTGGCCAAATAGTACTGTCATGGGTGGAATTGTATCCCACAAAATTCATATATTGAAGCCTTCAGCCCCAGTAACTCAAAATATGACCTTACTAGGAAATTGGGTCATTGCAGATGTAGTTAAGCTGAGTTCATACAGAGTAGGGTGGGTCCCCATTCCAACATAAAAAGAAGATATTTTGGAAGACATGTACATAGTGATAATATCATATGAAGATGAAGTCAGAGATTGATGTGATGTTTCTGCAAGTCAAGGAAGACGAAAGGTTGTCAGCAACTAACTGGAAGTTAGAGGAGAGGACAAACGAACAGATTCTTTCTCACAGCTCTCAGAAGTATCCAATCATTGACATGGTGATCTCAGATTTCGAGTCTTTTGAGACAATAAAATTTTTATTGTTATTTAAGCCATTCAGTTTGTGGTATCTTGTTATGGTAGCCCTAGCAAAGTAATAAAAGTACTAAAGCGATTTGCTTACCTATCACCATTATATGACTACTAACACCAAGCACAGTGACACCTACAACACAATAAATTCAAAGACCTTCACAGTCTAAGATCACTAAATTCAGGGCTGCTCCAGAAACTTTAATCTCTATTGTTTGTTTATTGAATCTTAAGTGACTAATCTTTTGTAGGGATTTTTAGTTTATGACCATAAATTGAGCATTTTGAGGATGACCTTTAATGAAATCCTTTTTTTCTTCTGCATTCTGAAGCGTAGTAAAATATATTTATTGGAATCTAATGAAGAGTGAATGTTAGTATCTGCTTTATTAATAGTAAAGCTGGATTTGAGCTGACGGCTAGAGCTGGTAACCCAGTTTGAGCCTTTCCATGTCTTCCTAAATTTAGACATGCATCTAGTCACCACATCTCAGAGTTCTGCTTCATACTCATTCAGTTCTGGGATACAGAAATCTTCATGGAGTGTGGGGCCAATCTACACCTTTGTCTCTATCTCACTAATCAGATGCAATAGCCCTTCTTCCATATGGTGGGTTTTTAGAGAATAGTGGAACTGGAGCAGAAGCCTTCTCCCCAGTCCCTTCGTGTATTTGGTATAGAAAGAGAAAATCCATGGTTAATAAAAGAATATTGACAGAATTGAAAAACAAACATATTTTCTTAGTCCATTCAGGTTACTTTAACAAAAACACCATAGCCTGGATAGTTGATAAGCAACAGAAATGTATTTCTCTTCCACTGTTCTAAAGGCTAAGGAATCCAAGATCAAGGCACCAGCAAATTTGTCTGGTGAGAGCCTGCTGGGTTAGATGGCTTTCTTCTCGCTGTTATCTCACAAGGTGAAGGGGCAAGGGTACTCTTTGGTGTCTCATAGCAGCAGTCATATTCATGAAGGCTGTACTTTCATGAACAACACATTGGGGATTAGGTTCAAATATATAAATTTGGGGATGATAAAAATATTCAACCTATGACACATAAAAACAAACACAACTAGACTACTTGTATTTAACACTTAAAGTAAGGTTAGTCCCTGTCCTAAACACCAGTTTTCTCATTTAAAGCTCATTAAAATATTGTGCAATTGGTTACATATTACTTCCCCACTGATGTTTTACCAGTTGTCCAAATTATACCCTTTATAGGAAAATAATCCAGTTTTGAATCATACATTGCATTTAGTTGTCATGTCTCCTTTATCTCCTTTAGTTCAGAACTCTTCCTCATTCCTTATTTTGTGAGTAAGTAATAACAGATGACTTATTTTATAGAAAGTCACTTTAGGTAGGTCTGATGTTTTCCTAAAAGATTTAGTTTATGCATCTTTTCGGGAAAGATCTCTCTGCCTAGAGAGAGAGAGAGAGACAAAGCGCAAGTGAGGGAGGGGCAGAGAGAGAGGGAGGCACAGAATCCGAAGCAGGCTCCAGGGTCCAATATGTCAGCACAGAGCCCAACACGGAGTTCGAACCCACAAACTGCGAGATCATGACCTGAGCTAAAGTTGAATGCTTAACCGAATGAGCCACCCAGGCACCACTTCAGGAAAGATCTCTTAAATGTCGCTCTGTATTCTCATTACATTCTGTAAGATTGCACATAATTTTGTTTTATCCCATTACATTTGATGTTTACTTTGACCCCATGATGAAGGGGATGTCTGCCAATCTTCTCCATTTTACTCTTTTGCTCTTTGCAATTCATAAGTGGTTTTTGGTAGATTTACTAAACTAGCTAAATTTCCCACTTCTATCAAACATTTAACTTGCACTTTAACACACGATGCTGGTCTTTCTTCTGCACAAAAACTTTCCTCATCCTGTATTTTGCACGAATACTTTGCACCATGTAAACATCATCTCCCTTTATGGACACTCTTTGCACTTGATTGTGCTCCAACACAGTATATGTGATTAAAGCCAGTTAAAGCATCTATATAAACGTTTAAGATTCTGGGAGTTTTGTGTGTAGATTTACTCATCTCGCAGCTGTCCATGATAAGCCTCATATGTAAGTTCCCCTGCTTATTTAAACCGCCACCTGCCAATCTGGAGTGGTCTGCCTCTTTCTTCATTCTTTCCTCACCCACTGTGTACAGGGAGCCAATTTGTGAACCAAAAGAAGGAAAGAAAAAGAATAATCATTCTAATGTAAAGATGAAGGACAATATAGTATGATGGAAGAAAATTGAGATATGGATACTCGATACAAGGATTTCCAGTCCTTTGTTCAACAAATTGATTGACTGCTGAGGGGACAGTAATGAAGAATGGACCCTTTATGCTGGTAGATCAAAATATGATAAATGTAATTCCTGCTTTATCATGTACAGGGTACTCTATCTAGACAATTTCCTGTCCTTCTCTCAGCAACTGTTTGTTGCCTTAGCTGAAAAGAAAGGTTATCCAGAGGATTCTCTGTAGTATTTTGTTGTTTTGATGTTCTTTGTTTTACTGAAGGTCAGTGAAAAGGCCCTTGATGTAGAAGCTGTATTTCTCCTGACCAGCATTTATGGCTTTCATTGTGCTTTATAAAGAGCCATCTCATTTCATATCCAAATTAAGTTACCGATAGCATTGAAAATAAAATCAATTTTTCTTTATCATTATTCTTGCAATTGGATACCTCTGTGACTTTTATGACTTCATTATATCAACTAGAAGTAGGACCTGTTATTAGATTTTCAGCTTGTAGTGGGAGGGAAGTCTACGGTATATGGTGATTCAATTATACATTCAGCAACTGAGGAAATAACTACAGGATGGACTTTGGATCCACTGTGACCTGAACTTAGGCATAAAACTCTGTTTATCACCTTTCTGCCAGAAGACCACATATTGACTAGTGGACTGTAGTGGCATCTTGGATCTGCAAGTGTTTGTCAATCTAGTGCCAATTTAAAAAAAAAAATTTTTTTTGACAGAGAGAGACAGAGCACAAGTGGGGGAGGGGAGAGAGAGGAGACACAGAATCCGAAGCAGGCTCCAGGCTCTGAGCTGTCAGCACAGAGCCCAACGCGGGGCTCGAACTCACAAACTGAGAGATAATGACCTGTGCCAAAGTCGGTCGCTCAACCAACTGAGACACCCAGGTGCCTCTACTGCCAATTTAAATTCTTCTTTTCCTCAGTGCATAGTCACCTTGGTAAATGGCTGCATTCTCTTTGGAGAATTCTTAGAAGAAGAAAATTTAAAGTACATGGTTGTGACATTGTTTTAGAGTTTTTCTAAACAGATTCCAGCCTTCACACAAGGTATTCTGGTTTACAAACTGAGTTAAAAAGTCAGTAATCTCCATGTTGGCCACCACCAGGTGATAGATCTAAATAGTAACATAATAATTGTGAGAGGTCTAAATCATAAATATGATTGAAATATAGACATTCAGAAGTAAATGGAGTCTATATTATTCAAAATTGAAAGAAAGAAATTTCTTGTAATATAGTGACAGAAAGCTTAGCAGAATTATGTCCTGCAGTTATGTGAAAAGCAGAATATGTCAGTGATTACCTTGGATATTTAGCTAAGAAGATTTTCATGTAAAATGTTGAGGAAGTGGCCTGGATTATTATTGCTGCTTATAGTAAAATAAGAGATTGAAGAAAGAACTGTTAAGCAATTAAAAAACAAAAACAAAAACAGAACTTGATGATTTGGGAAATTCTCAGCCTATCCAGATTGCAAAAGATGCTAAAATAAGAGATTTGCTGTTAGTAAAGTCTGCTCTGTAGAGAAAGCCAAGCGTGTGCCTGAACAATCCTTTGCTAGTACCTCAGAAGAATCAATAAGTCAAAGCATTCAATCACATAAAGGGCTTTTAAAAGAGAATAGACATGCAATTCAGGGATACCCAAAGCTATCTCAGCGGGGGCCAGGAATAGAGATGAAACTATCCAGGAATGATCTGTCGAGGAGCCTCGTGTCTAATGAAGTGAATCTCATGACATACTTGGGAGTTCTTGAGACTCTTCTAACAGCAGTAACACTGCCAGTTTGAACCGAAAGGAATAAAGAGAGAATAAAATGAAAACAGGATGCCAGACTCACAAAATTATACAGGCAGTAAACAGTCTGATAAAATTACTTGACTTCAAACATGTACTATCCTTCATTAAATAGGAAAGATGACGTTGAGGTGGGAGCCATAGAGTTAGATAGAGGAACCCTGATCTACAAAAGATTATCCCCAGAGCTTGAAACCTATTAGAGTTTGCCCAGTTGGATTTCAAAATTACTTGGGATGAGTGTCTTCTTTTGGCCTTCCATTATCTTCCCTTTTGACCAAGAATGTTTAGTATTTATCCTATGTCTGTCCAGCCATTGTAGTTGGGAAGCAGATAACTTTTCTGGTTTTACAACTCCACAGATAGAGAAGGATTTTGTTTAAGGATGGATCACATCCAAAATCTCACCCATACCTGATTTGGAAGATTTAGTTGGTCAGATCTGAGACATTTGAGTTAACGAGATTTGGATGGGACTTTGAAGTTTGTTTTTTGTTTGTTTTTGAGATTTTAAACTTTGAATTGACATGTTAAACTTTGAAACTCGTGAGGATGTTAGGATGAGGTGAATGTATTTTGCATGTGGGACAGAAAAAATTCTGTGCAGGTCAGAGTACTGACTCTGATAGGTTAAATAGTACTCTCCCTAAAAAATGTCCAAGTCCTAATCCTACTCTTTTAAACCTGAGAATATGTTATCTTGCATGGCAAAAAGAGAGTTGCACATATGGTTATATTAAGATGAGAATGTTGATATAGACAAATTTTTCTGTATTAACCATGCAAATCCAATGTAATTACAAAAGTTCTTATAAGGGAGGCAAGAGAGACAGAGTCAAAGAAGGACATATGATTATGGAATCAAAAGGAGATCACACATAGTGATTGAAACAGAGGACAGAGACTGACACAGAGAAAAAGTATATTATCTATCTAACCTTATATATATGATTATATTTAATGTTGAACCATTTCCACATCTAGGTATGAGTATAATAGTTTTAAATAGACTATACTATTTAATCCTTAGAACAAATCTTTAAAATTTTCTTAATGTTTATTTATTTATTTTGAGAGAGAGAGAGAGAGAGAGAGAGAGAGAGAGCAGGGGAGAGGCAGAGAGGGAGGAGACAGAATCCCAAGCAGCCCAGTGTGGGGCTCTATCTCACAAACGTGAGATCATGACCTGAGCCGAAATCAAGAGTCGGACGATTAACCGACTGAGGCACCCAGGTGCCCCTTAATTACTTTTTAATATAAGCTATTTATAGAGTCAGATTTTGAATTTTTCCCCCTGGAATATATTTAAATCTGCCTCTAGATAAGAGTCTAGTGGCGGGGATTAACTGTGTTGAGTCTTGCAGAGAGTAGGTACCTCTTCATGAAAATAATCATCCCAGGATGACTTATTGAAGGGTTTCTAAGGAAAGGAAATCAAATATACTCAGACACAAGAGAAGGGTATGCTTCTACTTGGAAGGGAGACTCAGAGAAGCCTAGGGGTTCCAGATTATCAGTTTTATCTAAATTCATCTGGATGATCTTCTTTTAAGCCTCATAGTCTCAGTACTCCATACTAAGCATTTTTCAGTATTTTTCACATTAGAGGATTGGTGGGGCTGTAAATTGGTCACAAGTTAGGTTCCATGGGAAACAAAGTTTCAGATGAATGTTAGGGTGTAGTACATTATTAAAGAATGCTTGTGGTATCAACATGTGTGGAAAGTAGGGGAAAGAAGCTAGATTGGACTTCAGCCAGTGCGTGAGGAGTTTGGACCTGAGACACCTCTTCAGTATTATACCGAGTGGAGATAAGAGGACCTGGTCTTTATACACTGGCATCAATCAGTCATTGGAGACGCAGAATTTCTCTAAAATGAGGCATGACCTTGAGAGAGGCATTCATCTTCAGTCAAAGTATTCCCCCCCAAAAAATGGTACAGCTGATGTCCCTCCTCTAGTACTGAGAGCAGCTGTGAGAATAAGGTCTTTATTCCTCAAGGGAGATCTGGGTGGCACATCATAGCATCCACCACAAAAATCAACTTGTATAGCAATTCTGCAGCACATACAATTACAACTGCAGTGAGATCAGCCTTGAAGCTACAAAAGTAAGAGATTTCCTTTAGGGTCAGCACAGAAGCTGTCTAATTTTCTGACCGAGATTTAAGCTGAGAGTTTAAAGACCTAAGCTTATTCTTTTTATTTTCCTCCATTTGATTTCAGTGCAGGCAAGAGCAGTATCTCACTTTACTGTCCTTGCAGTCATTGTTGCTGCCACAATAGTTAATAACATAATAGCTTATTGGTCCCTCAAGGAACTTGTTTCAGTAAGGACATTATCACAATCAACCATAGATGATAATTTGATTAATTAGGATGCCACTGCATGACATGATTCTTAGCACCCTATTTCCCATTTTCAAGGAGCTCGCTTTTATGTTCAAGCCCAGGGACACAATCAAACCAATAACAGAAAGCCCATCTTTGAGCATCTTCATCCCGAGGCCTTCCTGGTACTAATTTTTGTATCACTCAGGATTTCTGTCAGGAATTTAATACAAAATAGAGAATTTAATATAAATAATTGTTTTCAGGATTGGAGAACTGAAAAACCAAAGAGAGAACACTAAGTTAGTACAGAAGTAACTTCAGAAAACAGCTTCTGTCTTCAGGGTCAGGGAAAACAGGGGAAAAAACCTAAGGATTAATAGAATTTAGTAACATAGGGAGGGTTCCTACAGAGTTGGGATTCAAATTTAGAGGAGGGTTCCAGGTCTACCAGTGCTGAAGCCGCATGATCTTGAATGAAGGCCCCTGCCAAGGTGGGCAGAGGCCAGCTACTGCTACAATCCTTGAAAGAGTATGATGGGGGCAGGTCCTGCAATGTGGGGAAAAAATATATAGCTTGCAAATGGATATAGCTGTTGTTGCCAGAATAAAGGATTACCTGATTGATACTAATAGGAAGTAAAACAGAAAGCAGCAAATCCTGTCTCTTCAGGCCTTCCAGCCTCCCTCCAGCATTGCCCACGGCAAAGCATAACAGGAAAGGAGCTGGCAAGATGGAAATGTGATTTGCAGAATCTCAGCTTTAGCATCACAAAGAGAACTAAGTAAATTTGAAGCTAAGAGAAGACATGTGATTCACGAAGGAATCACATGGAAAATTTAAAATAGAGACAATGTGTTTATACAGCAAGAAATATTTCTTAGACACCTTTTATGGGATGTGGAAGTTGTTGACTGAACACCTTTTACTTGCTTCCTACTACTATAAAGGCTGGAATCAAAATACTTGGCTCTCACTCTCCCTAGCAATTCCAAGATGTCATTTCACTTAGTTCTGACCAATGAGGACAAAATAACATACATTAAAAAATACAGTCTTACTGTTTGCTCTTCATCACTTCCTTCCATCCTTTGTAACTCAGATATAAATCTCCAGCACCATTTAGGGACTATAAATTTACCAACATGAGAATGAGATTTAAATGCTAAGACTGGCTGAGCAGAAGATAGAGTTTTGGTCCCTGATAGCCCCTTTGAGCCACTCTATCACCTACATCACAACTTTTTGTTTTGTGAGATAATAAACCTACATTGATTTAAGCTGGTTTCGTCAGGTTTTCTATTATTACCTACTAACTTAAGGAACCCAAATCTTAATTACTACATTGTGAAACACTCCAATAATTTAGAGGCAATTTATTTATAGTCTATTCTTGGAGACATTATTTTACATAGTAAGGTTTTACGAAATTCTGGGTATTTGTTTGTTTGTTTGTTTAGTTCTAAGTTACAAATTAACCTAGGTTATCTTGGAACTACTAAATCTTTCTAGGTCCAAAATTTTCTCATCTATAAAATTTTCTGTTGACTTTGATGAAATCAGATTATCAATTATAGATTAAATTCAAGTCTCCACTTGAGTAGGAAAGGATGGAATAAGCAAATGTTGAAGTAACTGAGCTGAGGACAACAAAGCATTGTTGAAATCCATAAAGATGGCATGAAAAGTATAAAAACAACATGTCATACATAGAATTAATTATACAGAAAACACTACAACCCTCATGTTGTACTCAGTGACAAAGAACCAAATTGAAAGGTCAGCCCTAGAATTCTGGCTTCATCTCCAACATGTAAAGTGTTAAGAAGTGCTCACTACCCATTTGCAACAAGGAAAAACAAAAATAGAAAATCTGACTATGAACAAAGGTTCTAAACCTGCCCCCCACCGGAAAAAAAAAAAAAAAAAAAGGAAAATCTGACTATCAGTGGCTTTTCTTGGCCACAATAGAGAATTGAAGCACAAGGTAAACCAATACCTAAAGTCTGGAAAAACGAATGCTTCTACACAGATAAAGTAACTAAGATATCCTGGAGCAGAAAGTGCTGGAAGAACATATAAAAGATAATTTCATGAATTTCTGGAAACAGATTGTGGGCTAGTATGAGAGTAAAAAAATCCTGGGAGCCACAATTTTCTTGTTCCCTACACTAACCTAGTCTTTTTATCCAGAAACATCACCAGTTCCTCATAGTGAGGATATGGAAAAGATTCCCTCATGGTCCTGGGATGAGGAAGGAAAGAGTAAACATTGCAAAACACCCACAGCCTTATTTAAATAAATTGATTAATGAAAATAAAAATAAAAAAAGCCTATGATTCAGTTCTAATGGCTTGAACAGAGCACTGTTCTGAAACTGGATCCCAGGTAGGGAGAAGGTATTATTACTCCCAACTCCAACAGTAGCACCAGCCTTTCTGTCTTAATTAAGGGAGGATAAAACTAAAAACTAAACTTTAAAATTTCTTGTTTCAACTCCAAAATGCAGAGCTTAGAAGTTGCCATTCCTGTCCTTACAATGAGAAAGAGAAAGAAGTGAAGAAACTGAAAATCAGTGTCTTTTCTTGGACCCATTAGAGAACTGAGATCATAAAGGCAAACCAATACCCAAAATTTACAGACACAGGCAAACAGAATCACAGCTGAGAGGCGCCTGGGTGGCTCAGTTGGTTAAGAACCTGACTTCGGCTCAGGTCATGATCTCAGGGTCTGTGAGACCCTCATCAGGCTTGGTGCTAACAGCTTGGAGCCTGGAACCTGCTTCAGATTCTGTGTCCCCCTGTCTCTCTGCCCCTCTCTCTCTCTCTCTCTCTCTCTCTCTCTCTTTCTCTCTCAAAAATAAACATTAAAAAAAAAAAGAATCACAGCTGAGATCAGTTTACTGGGATCAGGGCCAGTGGAGCCGTAAACTGGTAGAAACATTTAAATAGTCATTTTGTCAAATTGCTAGAGGCTGAGTGTGGATTGGTGTAAGAACGAAAAACTCTTGGGGGTCTCAGTCTCAAGGTAGCCCTCACACTTTCATGACTTTTACCTCCAGAAACCTCACCAGGTTCTTAAGGTGAAAGCCAAAAATGATACCTTTGGGGCTCTGGCATGTGAAGGGGAAAAATAACCATTGTGAAATACTCCCAGATTGTGCTCCATAACAAAGACCATCTTTCAAGGTAAAAACACTTTACCAGAGCCTTATCCAACCTGAGGGACTGCCAGTTTTTCTGTCCACAGCCCTCTTTAGCCTTTCTGTCTTACCTATGGAGAAAAAATATAAGTTAAGATACACTTGTTAAAGTCACAGCCCAGGTACACAGACCGCTATAAACTGAGATTCAATCATAAAACTATAGAATAATATACGTCTCCAGCACCTCACCACCAGCACCAAAACTCCAGTAAAATAACAGAGGATTAAAGTTGACAGAACAGCAAAGTGCATACTCTATTTAAAGAGTTTTCAAGGAAGGAAGATTAAAACTAACTGGTGGGGAAAAAAAACAAAAGCAAGAACTCTAGAGGGATTTGAAGCTTCTAGAATCTATACAGAGAAAAATAAACACAATCCAGCACTAGCCAGTTTAACATAAAATTTCACAGTAAAGGTTTATTTACTTCAATTTCTATTACCTGAGATAGCGTGTTTAACTTTAAATAATAAATTGAAACATGCAATGACAAGGGTGGGGGGTGGGGGGGGAACTGTCTGAAAGGCCAAAACCAAAAAGCATCAGATCTGGCTCAGATATAATGAAGGTGTTGGAATTATCAGGCAGGTATTTACAATAACTATGGTTAGTAGGTTACGGATGCTAATAGAAAAAGTAGGCCACAAGCTTACTTGGAAGAACTCTCAATGACCAAAACTGGAACAATTTGAGCCAAAAACTTAATAATGTGTACATTATATCACAAATTATAAAACAAATACCATGAGTCCATAGTGATACATAAATGGGGGAGAATAGATAAATCTGCCAGATGGAGAGTTCCAAATAGTTTTACGTACATGCTTCTTCCTCGGGGAGGTGGAGCCCAGCTTCCATCTCACAAGTGTGAGGTGTGAATAGTGACTTTTTTCAAGGAATACTGTATTGATAGGGGAAAACGAGTAACTGTATGGCAGAGACACTAAAAACCATTACCTCACCAGGTGATCAAAGTTAACATCAGCAATGATAAGTTGATAGCATGTGCCTTTGACATGATGTTTTGAGAATGGCATTTTACCTCTAAGGTCTTCATGAAAACTCATACCCCAGTCTAATTGTGAAAAGAGTACCGGGAAATCCCACTTAAAGGATATTCTTCAAAAATACCTGACCTTCAAAACAGTCAAGGTCATCAAAAACTAGGAAAGTCTAAGAAATTATCACAGACAGCCAAAGGAGACATGACAACTAATTTTAATATGATATCCTGTCACAGAGAGAAGACATTAAGTAAAAACTAAGGGAATGCAAATGAATTATGGACTTAACAATGGGATTGATATTACTTACTTAGTGTGACAAATATACCACTAATTTAATATACTAACGATTAGAAAAACTGGGTGGGGTTGCATGGGAATTCTGTTCTCATAGGTGATTTTTTTTTTGTAAAATTATCTGAAATAGTCTATTTTAAAAAGTCAATCTACTTGGGACATCTGGGTAGTTCAGTCAGTTAGGCATCTGACTCTTGCTTTGAGCTCTCATCATGATTTCGTGGTTTGTGAGATTGAGCCCAACATTGGACTCTGTGCTGACAGCTCAGAGCCTGCTTGGGATTCTCAGTCTCCCTCTCTCAACACTTCTTCCCCAACTTGTGTTCTCTCTCTCTCAAAATAAATAAATAAACATTTTTAAAAATGTCAGTCTGTTTAAAGATTATCATAATCTGAAATATTCTAAAGTCTATTCATAGGGATGTTATGAGCTTTATTCCTTTAAAGGAGTTCCTTATTCTTAAAGGAATAAGATTATTTTGTTGTTGTTTAATTTGCACAAAAATTATTCTTAGCTCAGAAGACAACAAGATGAAAGAAGCTGATGTCTTCATGCAGCCGACATTTTATTTGTGGAGGACAGTGAGGAGAGGGGATCAAGTAGAAAACATAAATAATGGTAACACATACTCAGGCAAATATATCACGTAAATGCAAAAACTATGTTGAAATTAAAATTCAGTGAGGGGTGTCTAGGTGGCTCAGTCAGTTAAGCTTCTGACTTCAGCTCAGGTCGTGATCTCAGGGTTTGTGAGTTCAAGCCCCACATCAGGCCCTGTGCTGACAGCTCAGAGCATGGAGCTGCTTCAGATTCTGTGTCTCCCTCTCTCTCTGCCCCTACCCTGCTCATGCTCTGTCTCTCTCTCTCAAAAATAAATAATAATAAAAAAACATAAAAAAAAATAAAATTCAGTGAGATGATACAGTAAGACTGAGTTTCTATTCTTTTATAGGTATATGTACTATTTCTCATGTTTATTAACAAACTCAATATACTGAATTATTTTTGTGTTGTGTGTGTGTGTGTGTGTGTGTGTGTGTGTGTGTGATGGCAGCAAACCCAGTGCCAAGTTGAGTGTAGAGGACTCAACTCCACATCTAAGTGAAATCATATGGCATTTGTCTTTCTCTGATTTATTTCACTTAGCATAATACCTTCTAGGTCCATCCATTAACTACTATGTTGTACACCTGAAACTAGTGTAAATACTCAAATATAAATAATAAACAAAAAATAAATACATATATAAATAAATGCTACCCAATAAAGTATCATTTGAACTCCCCCCAACACACACACACACACACTCACACACACACACACACACACACACACACACACACAAGACAAGTATAAGGGACTAGAGTTCAAAAAATTTGAGAACTGTTGACTTAAATCATGTATTTCTTAAATATCTTCTAAAAGACACAAGTGTTGTTGTTTCTCAAACCTTTGTGCTTGTTCAAGCAGCCTATTCTACTTTTAATACCTCCCCATAGTTGAAGCTGTGCTGAAAGTTGTCAGTGTCCCAAAGGGGAGGATCTCAGCACCTAGATTCAGGCTGTTTGCAAGCCAGACCCTCAGGCAGCAACTTTTAAAAGTATGCAAATATATACAGTCCTATGGGACTGCAACTGTAAGCCCCATTGACCTGCAGATCTGGTGATTTCCCTTGCGTGGCACGAGTGTGTAAGCTCTTCCAGGAGATACCTGCGAGCTGGAGCAAGGCAGAGGGAGAGCCCAAGAAGGTGTCCATAGCCTATGTTCCTTGAGGACAGCTCCATAGTGTACTAAAGTGTGAGAAACATTAAGAGTGCCCCTCAGGCCAAAGATCTGGGACAAGCCAAGAGGCCCCCTTCACAGAAAGACTGGGGAGTGGGGGGTGTGCCTCAGTGTATTGTCTGCAAAGTGCCTTGGGGTGGCAGTCTGCCAAGAACCATCCCTCAGTTTGCCACAGTCCTGTGGGACCCAGGAATGCAAGTCCCCCTGGTTACCAGAGCCAGGCAATCAAGTTGTGTCCCCTGGATGGCAGTTGTAAAACCTGAGGGGCCGGATATAAAAATCAGGGTAGCAGCCATGTATAAAGCTTCCCTTTAGGAGACACCGGAACTCTGGAATACTGCAGAGGAAAATTGGAAGATAGCGTCCCTCCTCCCAGTCCTGTGGAAAGGATACAATCAGCCCCTACATGTGTATTTAATTAGAAGTCTGGCTCTCAGGCTGCAGCCATGAGGATTAGATTAAAGGCCTAACAAATAGTCTTTCACAGAAAGACTGACTCCCTAGGTCCGTAGCCTCTTGCTGTGTCCTGGGGATAGTAGCTATTTAAGAACTCTGTTTTTTGGTTACCGTCCTTTGGGACCCACGAGCATAAGACCCACTGGTTGCCAGATGTAGAGGTGTCTCCTGGTAGCGGCTGAAAATATCAGGGTACCAGACAGGTGTGTGAGCTCCTTTCTTGGGGACATTGATTATGCAGTCCCATGGACCAGAAACATAAGCCTCCCTGGCTTCCAGAGCCAGATGGTAAAGAAGTGTTCCTGTGCAGCAGCCGTAAAGGTCAGGGCACCAGACACACGTAAAAGCTGCCTTCTGGAAGATACTGGTGTTCTGGAGCATGGCCAAAGGAGAGTGTGAAGATGGCACTTGCCAGTGTCTGTCCCTGCAGGGTGCTCCAGGAAGCTCCTAGATGTGTGTGCTACATTAGATGCCTGCTCCTCATATGAACTGATGAGCCTCCTTCACATCAAGTCTGGGCGTCATCAGCTGCCTCTGATCTGGACCGTGGAGCAGGTAAGTGCTAACGTGTGTGCCCTTTTTGGAACTGTCTCCCCCATAGCTACAGTTTGTGGGTCTTGGGACATGGGACCCTTTGGTTTCAAAGCTAGGTATTTGGGGGCTCATCTCTCAGGTGCAGGTCCTAAAAACGGAGGTGCTTGATGTGGAGTTCCAATCCTCTGCTTCTTAGAGAGAGGTTCTGTGTTTTAAATTTTCTCTCGGTTGTGGGTTGCTGCTAGAGGTGGGGTTTGTGATGAGATTGTGTCCCAGCTTCTTCTACTTACTTAGATGTGTTATTTTTCTTCTCATTTGCTGAATGTGTCATTGTTGCTCAGATTTTAGTTGTTTTTTTTTTAATTTTAAGAGGAAATTTTTCCATATATGTCTATAAACTTTATATATCTATGGAAAGAGGTGAGTTCAGGATCTTCCTATGTCATCATCTTGTATCAGAACATCTAAATGTCTATTTTTGTTAGAGTGATCATGAAAGTTCTATATGACACACATTCAACTGATACCAGAAAGGTTAAAAAAAAAAAAAAAAAAGCCAAACATGCCTGGGTGGCTCAGTCGGTTAAGCAACTGACTCTTGATTTCAGCTCAGGTTATGATCTCATGGTTGTGAGACAGAGCCATGCTCAACATGAAGACTGCTTGGGATTCTCTCTCTCCCTCTCTCTGTGCCCCTCCCCTGCTCTCTCTCTCTTTCTTTCTGTCTCCCAAAATAAATAAACATTTTTTTAAAAAGCCAGCCTGGCAAAAAGAAGTAATAATTTCACGCAGTAGGAATAGATACTACATGAATCCCAGGGAGACAATGAGCTTGTATTGTTTAAAAAAGAGTAAGAAGGGTAGTGTGGTTGGAGAAAAATGGGATAGACAGAGGACAGGGGGAGGAAGAGAAGGAGACAGAGAGGGAGGTGAGGAAGGCACAGGTGTAGAGAAGGAAAAGAGAAATATGAATGCGCTCAAAGGTGTGGGCCAAAGGTAATTTGCTCAAAGATGTGAGCTGAAGGTCCATACTGTTAAAGTCATGAAAGTAATATCTGAATTTCATTCTTGAGGGCAGTGGGTAACTTGTAATGAATTTTAAGCAGGTGGGTTAAATAGCTCCAAACCTGTACATTTTGGACTGTTGCACCTTTTTTAATTTGACTCATTATGTTTAATATTTTTTGATAGTTGTCAATGCTTGCCATGCTCTTTGTGTCTTTTTCACTCCTTTGAAAGCAATGAAATATCAAGGCTGATTAGAATTGCATGTATAGTAAAAGTAAATAGGCTTTAATGGAGCTCTGAAGTGCATGAAGTTTGGTGAATTGATTGTGATCTCAATTTGGCCACTTATAAATCTATTTTTAATTTTATTTCTGCATGATCTCTTTGCTGTAATTTTTTAAAAATAAGATTCACACAGTGGGGTGCTTCCATATCAACTATTATTATTTTTCAATGGCTACTTTAAAAATGTGCATATTTTTTCCTGATACTGATACATATTACCCAATATTTTCTTTACATCACTCTTGGACCAGTGGAAACTGATTTTAGCCACAAAGTCAAGGACTTTTAGCATGATGTAAGGTACCAAAAATAGTGATAAGATACTGCTTAGGGATCACTAGCTGAATATGATTGGGAATCAAAATTGGGGTGGAAAACCAAGTTCCAAGTTAAATATGTAGTGAGATGTAGTTGCAAGAAATAAAGCAAGGCAGACACTAGGAAAATTGGAAAAGTGTAATGAATTAGATTCTTTGTTAAATGAGTAGTAGTGTTTGGTATAATAATGTGTTATTATAATGTGATACTATGTTGCTCTAAATGGCATGTTATTATGTGATACCAAGTGCTTGTCAGTACCATGGCAAGACTAGGTAGATGCTGACTTTAATATGTAACACTTCCTGGGCTGCTTGAGAGACTATTTCCAAGATTGTTTCTTAAGTGTAATTTCATCTAACCTCACTCAGGTGAGTTTTGTTTAAATGCAACCTCATGATAAAGACATTACTGGAGATGCATGGTGTTTTCTTAGCATTCTTTATTTCCTTATAATTTTAAGCATTTAGTAAATTGGATACAATGGCATATTCTACAGGATTGTCTTGTGTTAATTTTGTCTAGAAAGTCATCATACGTGTTTCCTCTGAAAGTTAGGCAACATCTTCAATTCTTCTAAGACTTTGGAACTTCGTGTTGTTTTCTTTTGACATCTACATTATTTAAATCCTTAGGAAAGATGAATATACAGTATGCTGTTCTTTTTTTTTAAGATTATTTATTTATTTTGAGAGAGAGAGAGAAAGAGAGAGAGAGAGAGCACAAGCAGGGGAGGGGCTATCAGCATGGAGACTGATGCGGGGCTCGATACCACAGACCGTGAGATCATGACCTGAGCCAAAATCCAGAGTCAGATGCTCAACTGACTGAGCCACCCAGGTGCCCAGTATGTTATTCTTTATAAGGGATATACATTCTGCCAAATGCTTCATGATTTCTCCAACATTCATACTGCAGGTTGAACATGTTAATACCTATCAAGAGATTCTTTCACAATAATATTATATTTGGCATAATATATAGTGTCTGTATAATATTGCCACTGATAATCTACCATTTTCTGGAGAATTGCACATGAAATCACAGACTACTAAACTGGTAACGTCTAGCCCTGGCTGTGTAACTTATTTTTGAATCCCTCTAATAGTAGCAAACATATTACTCCCTAAGTTACTCATGCTGCCTTTTACTGTTAGCTAATGGTACTTTCTAAATTTTCTTCTAATCTTTTAAAAAGCCTCATTCACATAGATCAGTATGAATGTTGCTATGTTATATGTTCTGATTTTATATTCCCTGGGCTAATATTCACCTTCTCTCAAAAATCCCTTCTATGATATGGTATAAAGTCCTCATACAAGTGAAAAATAAATTATTTGTAAGGGAAATGTGTATGTTAAAGGTGTATACATATATCATCAGAGTGGTATTTATGGACACAGAATTTGATTTTATACATGAAATCATCATTAATATTATTTTTAGTGTAGTCACATTTCTCTTGGTTAATACTTACATCTAGGCATTTTCTGCTAATCTTTCCATTTGCTCCACCTAATCTAGTAATTCAGTATTAGCATGTTTAGGGTTGAATTTATTAATAATTTCCGTTAATCAAGTTCCTAAAACAATTTAGAGAATGCACAGTTATCTTTCAACAGATTTGATCTCCTCGTGTGTTTAAGCTGAGCATCAGATATCTTTAATGAGTTGCATGGGAAGGTTGTACTCTGGCTCAGTAACTGCCTGTGTGCCTCAGCAACATAAATTATAGTGAAATGTAGAACAAAAGAATCCAGGAGTCAGCACTGACCAGAATTCTCTTATAAAAAGGGTTATCTTCACTCAATTACTCTGAATTATAAGCACAAAATACTTAGTATCTCATATTATGAGTTTCAGCAAGACTCTGATAATAAATTTTACACTGATAATGAAAATTTACTTTAAGAAACATAAAGTATCTTCAATATCACAGTTCAGATGTTCCAAAATGTGATACTGTCTGTGTTCAGATAGAAATTTTTGGAAATGAATTCTATCTTTTCCAGCTGCTAAAGAGAGTCCATATAAGAAGTAGCATTTATTAACATTGTACAATATATTAAACACTGCATTCACTATAGTAAGTTTTATCAAATGCACATACATATAAATACACATGTGTATGTATTTACTTTTTTCTACTAATTCTCAAATTAGATGATACTTTCACCCAGACATAGTATGTTTTTTGTCCAAAGTAAAACAATAATTACCAAATATTAATTTAATGGAAGTAATGGCATCTTGAGACCCCAGATATTTCAAGGCATATACAAAGAACTTGTATTTTATCACATAAGTTTTTGTGTTTTTACCAAGAAACACTTCATTTTTAACAAATGTACC
Organism: Herpailurus yagouaroundi; assembly: GCF_014898765.1. Classification (NCBI taxonomy): domain Eukaryota; kingdom Metazoa; phylum Chordata; class Mammalia; order Carnivora; family Felidae; genus Herpailurus; species Herpailurus yagouaroundi. The sequence continues at coordinate 10,853,985 of NW_024412411.1, read as the reverse complement.
ACAATGGTCCAAATTGTTGGTTTTTATTAATACTCATTACAAAACCAAATGTTCATTCTAGTTGTAGTGGGAAAAACATTTAACTTTGCCAGCTTTCCACATTTTTCAACATACTAGTATTTACGTGGGTTGTCTGTTTTTGTGAACAGATTTCCATTGCTAGGTATTCATTTTGTTATGTGATATGCTCTTTTGAGGGACAGAGAGGATATCATTGGTCTAGGTAGGATGAAATTATGTGCTCCCTCAGTAGTCAACCTAGTGGATAATGTACCACTGAACCTTAACACCACCAAGATAGAAAAGATACAATTTGTCAACTAGAATAAGGCCTGTAGTTTTCAAAAGAAAAAAACTGAAGCCGAGGAAGGTTAATTTGGCCTTATATTTACAAAATGATAAGTTATTAGATAAAAAGGACAATGTGAAAAAAATTGATCTCTTTGTTTCAAATATTTAAGTATTATAAAATAGATCCTAAAGCATTTATGCAATTAAGTGAGTTTTTATTTTTATTTTTATTCTATGGTTTGGCTATTGATATTTCTAAAGAAATATTTTTAAAGATCATATTTATCTATCTGATTTTGCACCTGAAATTTGTATTCAATTTGTTTTCGTTGGTCAAAATCTATATAATTTTTCTTGGTAAGTGCTATCTTCCAAAACTCATACGGTAAAAATTCCTAGATAGCCAATAAAAGGCATAAGAATATTGTTGTGTAAGGCAGTTTTAACAGTTAGTGAGGAGTAGTAGGCACATATTTCATGCCCTTAGGAAAAAGACCCCATAATTTAAAACCGGCAGACTTAAATATAGTCTGTCAAACACTAGATAAAGTATAAAGACAAGAACATTAATATACTTAATCTTTGTGATTCTCCTTGAAGTCATTCTTAAAGATTCTAAGAAGTATTCACGAAATCTCAGAAGTAAAGTTCACTGTTGTTATTGAAAGGCAATTCAGTGGTGAAGTGTTGTTCTTTATCCAATTTGTTATATCAGATTTCTTTCTATTATGTATCCTGACACAATCATTTGTACACGTTTCTTTAGGTCAATCTATGAATTTGGGACAGACACACAAATATTTAGTCTATAACAAGTCCTAATTTCTCCCTGACTCCAGATCTGTATATCCACCTTGCCTGAGTCACTTTCATCACCAACACTCTGGAGCATAGAATCCATATAATCATTGCTATAGCTCCCTAGCTGGTCTTCCTGACTTTGCCCCAGCAGTCTCAATACAGCAATCACACTGTCTATAGAAAACTCTTCAACCAAATAAATGCCTCATTTCCTCAGGTCTTTACTCAAAAATAAAGCTATTCTGTGAAGAGTTTTCAGATTACTCTAGCTAAATTTTAATGGACGAGTATTTAATATCCCCTCTCTTTATTTTTTCTTGTACAGCAGATAGATGATAGATGATAGATGTGTAGATATAGATAGATGTCACATCCATCTCTCTATATAACTTACATGCCATATATAAAATAATTTAACTTAGTGATTATATTTCTCATCCTTAAAAATATAACCTCCATCATGATAGGGGTTTTTGTCTGTTTTGCTTATCATTATATCCTCAGTATGTCAAATAGTGCCTGACACAGAGTAAGCAGTCAGAACATGTTTGAGTGAATGAATAAATGAATACATTGATGGGTGAATTAAACAAGCTTAATTTGGATTCTGTAAAAAAATAGATTTTAGGGGCGCCTGGGTGGCGCAGTCGGTTAAGCGTCCGACTTCAGCCAGGTCACGATCTCACGGTCCGTGAGTTCGAGCCCCGCGTCGGGCTCTGGGCTGATGGCTCAGAGCCTAGAGCCTGGAACCTGTTTCCGATTCTGTGTCTCCCTCTCTCTCTGCCCCTTCCCTGTTCATGTTCTGTCTCTCTCTGTCCCAAAAATAAATAAACGTTGAAAAAAAAATCGATTTTAGGGGGCAAGAGATAAAACTGTTTTCAGTAGTCTAAGAAATAGGTAATGATGGCTAATAATGGCAATGGTGATAAATAGAAGTTTTGGAATCAATTATAGAGCCCGGATGGAATATAAAGACTGAATCTCTGGTGACAAGAAAAACAAGGAGTATGGATAGTCTACAGATGCTAACAGATTAGCAGTTGATTGAAGTTGATTCATACATGCTTCAATTAAGTATAAAGCATAATTATTAGCTAATTGGGAGAAGATGTACTTGAGAAGAAAGGGAAGAAAATTTAAATTCTTTTTAGAAAGTGAGAAACGGAAAATGCTGTCAGTAGGGTAGAATTACTAGTTAGTATAAGGCACCTGAAAGCCCTGAAAATTATTACTCCTCTACCAAATGATAAATCTCTAGTCCATAAGCACCAAGCAACACTACTCAATGTAACTTTTTATATTTTTTGGCTATTTCTTTCTTTATTCTTTCCTTTCCTTTGCTTGTTTCAGAAGATGAAATATTGATTTGGGAACAGCAAACAACTTTAGAGATATATTTACATATTTTCCCTTTAGTTTTATGGCTATGTTCTTCCTTGGTAGTCAGAATATCATGGGTAATAAAAACTAAAAAAATGCAGAATGAAAGCCCACAATCCTTTGGCACTACATTATATTAAAGATTGTAAAGATAGGGACCTCAGCAATGAGCAGTTATACTTATCCAGAAACATTTCTGGCAAAATAAATAATAATAATAATAATAATAATAATAGTAAGGAAATCAATTTTATTTAGGAGACCAATGCATGCTGTTCAGAGCACTATCAACTGCTTTTCACTAACTTGACTGAATGGTATTTCTATACTCTTGATACTGAATTTCACTTCATTTAAATGTTTGCACGTACGTATTAAGTGCTTTCTTCTCTGCAATAAGCTGAGCATCTCAGATTTTATCTTGAAGAAATTACTGTCATTTGGGAAAAGACATGTAACTTTATAATAGAAGCCTATGTATAATGAAACATAGCCAGGCATTATTTTAAATGGTATAGATCTCCAAGGTCTCTGAGATCAGAGAAGGAAGACATTATAGATGATATGGGAGATAGTTCCACTGAGTCAGCATGGAAATAATATGGGAAGAAGACTTCATTTATATAATGTTATAATGACTAGTACAGGAAAGTATTATAAGGGACCTATTTTTGCATAGTTCAGAAGCTTACATTAGGTAAGTGACAGAAGTGCCTTTTGTGGCATATAAGACATTGTACACACATTGTTAATGACTTTTTCTCTTAAATGAATACATATGTCCAGAAAAAAAATCCAAGATGACTTTTTTTTCTAAGTAGGGACCAATCACTCATTTGTTCACTCACTTATTTTATTTTTATTTTGTATCAATATTTATTCTGACCTGACTTTTTTTCAGAGTTGACTTTGTGCTAGCACACAGTACCTGTCTTAAAGGAAAGACAAGGAAACCATTGAGAAAGCTCAGGCCACTAAGTGTCAGGGCAAAGAGGCTTCTACAAAAAATCTTATAAAATATCCCAGATGAACTCATGGAGTCGTAGGTCAACAATTCTCCATGATTATTATTGTTTTAAAATTGTTAGGTAGTTGCCAGCCAAAAAATCAATATAACATTATTTTTATCAAATTATAGAGTGAGAAGATACTGAAATGTCAGAAATCTTTCAGCCAAGAGAGAAATTGCCAAATGAGCACTTTTGTGCCTTTTTGTTTTCTACATGAGATAGTTTGCAGTTTCAGTAAAGGCATTTGGTTGGAAAGTGAGATGGAGCTGCAGGATGTGATCAGGTCTGTGCTTCATTCCTCAGAAAAAAATATCATCTGGTCAAACTACTGAAAGTTGTAGATCTGTTTTACTGTTCATCCTGCAGTTATTCTTTCATACAAAATCAATTTTATCTATTTTCAGAAAATAAAGGAGAAATTTAAAATGCTACAAGTGCCTACATTTTATTTTCAATAATTGTTTACTTAGGTTGCTGCAGCAGCATGCCATGAAGCAACCTAACCTTTGAATTAAATCACAAAAAATAATCTACAAATTTTTATTTTCACAAACATTTAACCATTTGAGTACATAAGCAGAGGCCCATAACAAATATAGACTATTATGAATGTTTATTTATATGGGGGCATGTATTTTTTAAAGTTTATTTATTTTGAGAAAGAGAGAGCATGAGCAGGGCAGATGCAGAGAGGAAAGGAGAGAGAGAATCTCAAGCAGGCTCCTTGCTGTGAGCACAGAGCCCAATGCAGGACTTGATCTCATGAACTGTGAGTTCATGACCTGAGCTGAAATCAAGAGTCAGATGCTTAACCTAATGAACTACCCAGGCTTGATGGTTTTTTTAGGCATTTTTCCAGTTAGTCCCAAGACTTTCCATTATAGACTATACTATTAATAACATTCCAAAATTATATATGAGAAACTGAGTCTCAGATAAATCATTGAATATCCCACAGCTAGTAGGTGGAAGAAGTGAAGTTTGAATCCAGAATTTTATTATCATTTCAATTTCAAATTATTTCCACTAGGCTATGCTATCTCTATATAGCTTATATTTGTTGTAAAGTGATTATAGTTAAGACACTGTGCTACCTGCTATGCGGGGCACCAAAGACTATGAGCTTGACCAGTCCTCACAACATTTTTGATATGTAAAAGAGAACATACACACAATACAACATACAATATGTGTAAATAAATAATAGGAAAAATATTGCATAATGATATATAATTATTTAGATCAGGACAAATGTATCTAAGTGTGATTTAAGAAATATATGTATTTGTTCTCTGTCTTAGGTTCCTGACTAAAAGTTTCTAAAATCCTTGTAAATTCCTGAGTGATAAAAGTGATTGGAGCATCTTATGTAGAGCTCCTGAATCCTTTGTAATTTCTTGGCTGATAGGAGTGTCTTTTGTTCTAACAAAGCAACTCTTGGTAGGCTCCTGGATAGATTCAGGATGGATGTTGGTCACTAGAAATACCAAGCCATCATTAGAAACTTGGAACCATTAGACCCATCCCCCTACTCTTTGGAGACTAAATTAATAATCAGTCATGCCTACATGATGGAACCTGTGTAAAAATCCCTTATGAGTGAGGTCTGGAGAGTTTTGGGGTTGGTGAGCATTCATCTGGGAAAATGGTGTACCCCAATTCCATGGGGACAGAGGCCCCTGTGCTCAGGAACTTTCCCAGTCTCACACTGTGTACTTCTTCATCTGGCAATTTATTTGCAGGATATAAATATCCTTTATAATATCCTTTATAATAAACCAGTAAACATAAGTGTTAACCTGAATTCTGTGAGCCATTATAGCAAATTATTGAAACTGAGGAGGGAGTCGTGGGAACCTTTGATTTATAACAGTTAGACAATAGTGTAGGTACCTGGGGACCCAATACTTGTGATTTGCATCTGAAGTGGGTCATAGTCTGGTGGGATTGAGCCCTTAACCTGTAGAGTCTGTGCTAACTTGAATAGTTAGTATGAGAATTAAATTGTAGAACATCCAGTTGGTGTCCACAGAGGATTAGAAAAATTACTTCTTGTGTAAACCTGACACATTTGGAATAAAGTATTTTGAGTAGAGAAACAGTTTTCTCTTGATAAGAGTTCTAGTTTGACCTGATTGGCAAGGTTTCAATAAAAGAGAGCGTAGAATCATTGGCACCTAGGTCCAGACATGGGAAAACTAAGCATATTTCAGTGATGACAAATTAAATGAGCATTTATTTATAGCATAGAAGAATTGAGGTAGATACATAGTGGGAGATGAGTTCTGAAAAGTAAATGGTTTAGAAAAATTCCAAGATGAGGAATTTCAGTTAAACTCTTAAAATACAAAAAAGAGCAAAATAGAAATTCCATTATTTAAAATAAAAATAATTAGGAAGTGAATGAATACATTTAACAGTAGATTCGAAAAGGCTAGGTAAAGATTTGAATTGGAATACATGTTAGTTGAAATTTTTCTAATTAAACAGTGAGTACTTTAAAATCCTTGGAATTTCTGGGGTGCCTGGGTGGCTCAGTCTATTAAGCGCCTGACTTTGGTTCAGGTCATGATCTCATAGTTTGTGAGTTCGAGCCTCTGGCATCGGAGCCTGACTTTGGCTTACGTCATGACCTCACGGTTTGTGGGTTTGAGCCCCGCGATAGGCTGTGTGCTAACAGCTCAGAGCCTGGAGCCTGGAGCCTGGATTCTGTGTCTCCTTCTGTCTCTGCCCCTCCCTGACTTGTGTTCTGTCTCTGTCTCTCAAAAATATCTACATGTACAAAAAAAAAAAAAATTAAATAAATAAAATCCTTGGGATTTCTGGAAAACGGTAAACATATTAATTTATATTAGAAGTTAGTAAGTCAAGGATACATCCCCTAAACTTTAAAGTAACAACTAAGGGGTGTGTAGGTGGCTCAGTCAGTTAAGTATCTGACTCTTGATCTCAGCTCAGGTCATTATCTCCTGGTTCCTAAGATCAAGACCCATGTGGGGGGCTGTCAGTGCAGAGCCTAGCTTAGGATTCTCTCTCTCTGTCTGCTCTCCCCCTCTCAAAATAAATAGGTAACTTTAAAAAAATAAAAAATAAAATAAATTAACAACTAAAAGAATAATTAGATAATGTAACAATAAAGTTAGTAAAGAGAATAAATATTTAAAAAATTTAATAAAGCCAAAAGAAGAAAAAAGGAGAAGAAACAGAACACAAAAAATTGGTGTATATATAAGACAAATGGTAATAAAGTAGTATATTCAAATATATTAGATACTACATTAAGTGTAAATAAAGTAAATATTCTATTTAAAAGAAGATTATAAGACTAAGTTCTAAACCAACAGATCATATTCATCATACAAATGATACGGGGTTTTTTAAATATGAAATTTCTTGTCAAATTGGTTTCCATGCAACATCCAGTGCTCATCGCAACAGGTGCCCTCCTCAATGCCCATCACCCACCCTTCCCTCCCACAAATGATACGGTTTTGATGTAAGACTAGAATAAGATTGAAAAAAAAATGGGAAGAGATATACAAAGAAATTTTCAAAATATTGCTGCATGTGTTATAGTAGTATCAGAAAAAATAAACTTTTAAGCAATAAGCATTATTAGAGATAAAAAAGAGCTCCCACATGATAACAAAAATGTTCTTTAAAGATAAAATGTAATGAAGAATTAAATTCATAGCTAGAATATATTAAAGGCAAAACAGCATAACATGAAAGGAAATGAAAAAATCCATAATCAAAGAGAAGGATGTTAACACTGTTCTGATATCAATGGATAAGACCAGCAAATGAAAAGTTAGTAAGAATAGAGGTCTGAGCAATAGAATTTCCCAACTTCAATTGATTGCATGCATAGAACACTTCAACCAACAAATTGAAGAATGCACATCCTGTTCAAGTGTAAATGATGTAGTTACCAAAATTGGCTCTATGCCATGCCACAAAGACAATGTTAACTTCAGAATATTGGAGTCAGTTAAAATGTTTCCTTACCAAAGTGAAAATAAATTAGACATCAGTAACAGAGATTACTAAAAAATCTCAAATTGTTTGGAAATGTAGTTTTAAATAACTCATTGGGTAAAGAAAAATTTACAAGGGAAAATTTGAACTTGTGGAGGCAACAAGATCTGAGCTTAGAAAGAAATGGATATATTTAATGAACATATTAGAACAAAACTACTTTCCTTCCAAGCATCCATATCCAATTTTAAAATAAACAGAAAATTAAACTGAAGCTGAATAGGAAAGTAAAATAACAAAGATTAGAACAGAAATTTGTGGAATCATAAATGTAAAATAATGATCAGTAAAGCCAAAATTGATTACTTGAAAAGATTAATAAATTAGATATAGCCTGAAAATAATGACCAAATAAAAGAGAGATTAAATAATACAAATTGCCATTACCAGAAAAAAGGACTATTACAACATATCTTACAAGTTTTAAATATATAGTAGAAAAATGTTATGAATAATGAAATACATTGAAAAATTTACATAAAATAATAAAATTTTAAGAAAATTGCCATTCACTAAATAAATGCATGAAGAAAGAGAAAATCTGATTTATTCTAAAAGTATTAAAGCTGTAGAATCTGTAATTTTAAAACTAGCCACAAAAAATCCCCACATCCAAATTGCTTCATGGGTGAATTCTGCCAAACATTTGAGAAAGAGATAACACAAATATTAAACTATATCGGAATAGAGAAAGAGAGGATACATTTTCTAAAGCTCAAATAAATTTGAAATAAAAGCCTGATGACAGCATTATGAGAAATTAAAATTGGAGACTATTATCTTTCATAAGCATGGAACTAAAATCATAAAATATTACCAAACCACAAAATCCAGATCTCTTAATCTCTTTTTCTAATTAAGAACACAGGGGTGCCTGGGTGGTTCAGTTGGTTAAGCGACCAACTTCGACTCAGGTCATGATCTCACAGTTTGTGGATTTGGGCCCCCGCGTTGACCTCTGTGCTGACAGCTCAGAGCCTGGAGCCTGCTTCAGATTCTGTGTCTTCCTCTCTCTCTGCCCCTCCCCAACTTGTGCTCTGTCTCTCTCTGTCTCTGTCTCTGTCTCTCTCAAAAATAAACATTAAAAACCATTTTTTTAAAAAGAACACAAATTTGCTTAGATATCAAAAGTAAGTTGATGTTATTTATTAAATTAACAGAGGATTAAAAAAAGTTCATCTCAATATATGCAGATAAAATTCAATATCCATTAATTATGAAATCTTAAGTAAAATTGGAGTAGGGGGCACAATGTCTAATTTATAATAGGGTCTCTACAAATAATTTTCAGTCAACATCATGGATATGGTAATTTATTGCTATTTTCTGAAGACTAGAAAATGACAAAGTGCTAACTATTGTTACTTCTATTCGACTTGTAACTGATGATTCTAGCAAGTGAATTAAGGCATGAAGAAGAAATAATCAGTGTCTGGAGGAAAAACAGAATGATATTGTCATTGTTTACAAATCACATATTTGGGGGCACCTGGGTAGTTCAATAGGTATAGCATCTGACTCTTGATTTCGGCTCAGGTCATGATCTCACAGTTCATGAGTTCAAGTCCTACTATGAGTGCAGAGTCTGTTTGGGATTCTCTCTTTCCCTCTCTCTCTGTCCCTACCCTACATTGTCTCTCTCTCTCTCTCTCTCTCTCTCTCTCTCTCTCTCTCTCAAAATAAATAAACATTAAAAAATATAAATCATATATTTGTATGTTTTAAAATTCCAAATAATGTATAGATAAGTTATTATAAAGTGAATTTAAGATGATAAAGGCTCAATACAAAAATCAACTGTACTTAATATAAATATAATACATAAATATAAAATTATTAATTTTAAAAATTGTACAAAATGCGACTATCTAATATTTTTTTAGAAAACATCAAATATATTAGAATACACAATAAACACATAATGAAATGTGTGCAAGAAGTAGACACATACACATATACACACTTGAAACATTTAGTGAAAAAGATAAATTTTTTTTAATTGTAATTCCAATTCAGTTAACATACAGTGTTATATTAGTTTCAGATGCACAGTATAGTGATTCAACAATTCTATACATTATTCAGTGCTCATAAAGATAAATGCACTCTTAATCCCCTTAACTGGTTTCACCCAACCCCAACCCACCTCCCCTCTGGTAACCTTCAGTGTGTTTTCTATAGTTAAGAGTTGTTTTTGTTTTCCCCCCACTTTGTTCATTGTTTTGTTCCTTAAATCTCACATGTGAGTGAAATCATAAGGTATTTGTCTTTCTCTAATCAGCTTATTTCACTTAGCATTATGCTTTCTAGATCCACCCATGTTGTCGCAAATGGCAAGATTTCATTCCTTTTCATGACTGAGTTAATGGAATATTCCAGTCATGAAAAGGAATGAAATCTTGCTACGCACGCACGCATGCACGCGCGCACGCTTTAAAAACAATAATAATCATGAACAATTGTTGACCTATGACTCCATAAATTCATCTGGGATATTTTATAAGATTCTTTGTAGAAGCCTCTTTGCCCTGACATTTAGTGGCCTGAGCTTTCTCAGTGGTTGCCTTGTCTTTCCTTGAGGACAGGTACTGTGTCCTAGCACAAAGTCAACCCTGAAAAAAAGTCAGGTCAGAATAAATATTGTTGATACAAAATTAAAAAAAAATAAAATAAGTGAGTGAAGAAATGAATGGTCCCTACTTAGAAAAAAGTCAATATTTAGTAAGTAAATCTTAGATGTTTTTCTGGACATACATATTAATTTAAGAGAAAAAGACATTAAATTAAAAATGGGTGTACAATGTCTTACATGCTACAAAATATAAACTACAGATATAGTTTATTACATTAACAGTATTACATGAGAATGTACTATTAGTAAAAAATCAAGCTCTACACTATAAATTCCTTTTCACCTCTCTATATGTATAATAGTTACTCCCATAAAAAGCTTTAAAAATGTAAGAATTTGAGACAAATAAGTGAGCCAAATTGTCAAAATAATTCAGATAAACCAAGGCAAAAATCAGTCAGTCTTATCTTTGTGCTTGTATACCACTTTGTGACTACTTTATGGCACTTAGCCTGTGTCACTTTTTTTTTTTTTAACTTGTGATTCTGCATACCCTTGAAGACTGTATATACAGTAAAAGGTATGGGAGTCCTGTCATAATCTTTATACTTCTGGGGTCTAGTACAATGTCTGTATGCAATATGTGCTTCAAATATGTACTAAAATGATGAACAAATTTAGAGTTGTTGTCTTCATAATTATAACATGTAAAAGGCTCAGTCACCTTATTTTATCTACAGACTTTCACATACAATTTAGCTTATTTTGCAAACCCAAATATATTTTGACTAGGTAAGGGAAATCAAACCTGAAGTGACTGATTTCTTTCTCCAATGACAAATACGTGTCTCATAAGAAACCATCTCTTAGCGACAAGATATTAAAACTTCTGTTAACTAGCTATAGCTATAGCTCGTTAAATTCTATTTTTTAGTAAGCATAGTATTATGTATATAGAATACCTAGTATTATATACTAAAAATATTCCACTGAACTTTCAGTATTTCACAACGTATAGCTGACCAATGGACTCATGTTAAGTATTAAACACAATTTGAGTTAAATTGGTACCATTCATTGTTTTTATTTAAAAAAAAAACTTGATACGTTTGTAGATAATGCACAATTAAATTACATTATTGATAAAAGTTGTTAAAAGATCAAGACAGACTATAACAATGGAAATAACTCATAAAATAAAAATGAAGCTATAAATAAGATTTTGTCCTCATGCTGAGAATACAATGATGAATGAGATAATCAGTCTTCTTAATAATCTTTGGACCAATGATGGGGGGGCAAAATATTAAGCAAGTAATTTCAGTTAACTCAGATTAAATAAAGTCTATTAATTGTATGTTCCAGTAACACTCTGTTACTTTGCCTTCATGATATCCACTATCCTTATAAACTTGTTCATTTTGTCTTCTAGTTTGTATAATATTTGAAGATAAGGAATAAATCTGTCTAGTTCATTTCAGTATCTTCAGAGCCTAGTAAAATACAATTTAAGGCATGAATTATTAGTTGGAAATCAGTGAAGGAAAATTTACATTAAATATGAATAATATTTCTAAGATTGAAGCTATACAAAAATTGAAGGGACATTCTTGTAAACTGTAGAAGCCTCTTGATATTTATAAGTTAAGGATTGAATTTCATGTCTCTCTTGTAACCTCTTCTAATTTGAAGTTTCCCTAGTTCCATGAAGAGAATATATTGATGTAGCTTAAATGTGTATTGAATGTATTGAGTTTAAGAAGTATCTATAATAAAGGAAAGAGTTCACTTGGGTTAAAGTCATGCTGAGAATTATATTAGGTAAGTCACAACTGTTAAGAACGAATAGTGGACTCAGTTTTATAAAGGTAGATAAGAGCATAAGATAATGGGAAAGTTCCTGAGGATACATACTTGTTCAGCAAAGCCCACTGGATTTTTCTAACACATTCTGTGAAGACAAATCTAACTTCGCTCAAGTAGACAGTAAAACCAAAAAGGTTTGTCCTAAATAAGCTGACATAATAAAATCTACCTTAATCTATATCTTAGTACAGTCTCTGGAAGGAATTCTTTTTTAGTATGAATGTATTAACTTAAAGATAAATTGTTTCCATGGTAGCTACACATGTGAACATAGCATGAGGTGTAGATTTGTGGAATCATGCTATTGTAAACCTGAAGCTAATACAACATTGTGTATCAACTATACTTCAGTTAAAATGGTACATTGTCTCACATTTTAGTATTTATCCAATTCATCCAAAGTGAACTGTTATAAAATGATGGTGCTCATAATAAAGATCTGAAGGTCCTGCCAAATTATGTTATGAGTGAACCACCCAAATACAAAATTCTGTTTAATCTAATATTAATATTATAATATACATTTTCTATGTCCTTGTTTTTCTCTGTGTTACCAACCTGGTTCATCTAGAAATCTGAGTAATGAAATCAGATTATTTATGTCTCCCACTGGGTTAACCAACGTAATAATTTTTAAAAAAAGATTTTTAAAATGACACAAAGCTAAGTACTCTGTGTACATTGTCTTGAATCCTCCTGTAAACCTTCACAGCAAATCTGTAAGTTAGATTTAATTACTCTTACTAGGAGAGACAGTGAGGTTCTAAACATAGTAGAACTAAGAAAATAAAATACCTTAAGGTTACAGGCAAGTAAATTAAATGAGTAGAGGAGGGGGTGGTGGAAAATAGAGTCAGAAAGAATATGTATTCTTTATAAAAAAGGAGGCTTTATTTATAAAGCACCTACAGGGGCCGTGACACTGTAAGCTCTAGATATTTATTTTTTTTTCTCTAAGCACCCAAATTCCTTTCATTCAATTTAGAGAAGGTTCAAGGGTATTTGTCAACAAAATATCAGATTAAGTAAGGCAGTGACATTTTTGTTCAAATATCTGCTAGCAATAACATTAAAACAATAATTTATAAAACAGTAAACATTTTTAGTGTGATGTAAACTACCTTTGAAGGCAAATTTAAAGGAAGAGATTCAAATATTTTTGAGAGGTGATAGTGCTGTTCGTTTTTGTGGATTACTACTTAGAAGGATTTATTTGGATGTGTAAGTCACTATTTGTTAAAAATGTCACATTTTTATAAGCATAATTTATATTTTCCCATTCCATGAATTTATATAAAATGTAGTGCAAGGTTAAAAAATATGCCACTCTGACATTACTGTGATTGACTCTATTATAATCTGTGGAACTGCACTAACTTCTTGCTTTTAATCTCATGCCCTTCTAATTCATCCTCCACACTGTGAGCAATCTTCTATATGTAAATTGGATGATTTCACTCTTTTCCTTCAAGTCACTCAGTGTTTCTCCACTGACTTGCAGATTAAACGCAAATTGCTTTTTATGTCATACAGTCTTCCAGTGTTGGTACCTGCCAGGAATGCCCTCTTCTTTCATCTTTTACTCACACTCTTTACTATAAGAATGCTAGTCTCTTAATATTTCCTTGGATGTGTCAGATGCTCCCTTATTGTGTTTTCTGAGTCCAGATTGTTCTTTCTCCAGAATCCATCTAACTCTTCCTGGTATTTGGAGCTTCCGTTTCGTAAGTACCTTCTACGAGAGTAATGTATCTCTTCAGTGTTTTCTCTATGGTGTTGGTTTAGTGCCTCTTCTGAGTGTTTTGCTGCAAGCATACTTCATCACATCATTGTCACTATGTGTATTGAAGTCAATGTTCTTTATTATATACTGAAGCTAATTTAACACTACTGGTTAACTATACTGGAATTAAAATTTTAAAAAATAAAGTTATGGAGTGCCTGGGTGGCTCAGTTGGTTAAGCATACAACTTTGACTCAGGTCATGATCTCACAGTTCACAGGTTCGAGCCCCATGTTGGGCTTTGTGTTGATAGCTCATAGCTTGGAGCCTGCTTCAGATTCTGTGTCTCCCTGTCTCTCTGCCCCTCCCCCACTCACAGTCCTCTCTCTCTCTCTCAAGAATTAATAAACATTAAAATAATTAAAAATAAACAAATAAAATCAATGTTACTTTGTGTTTTTCCAGTGGATTTTTTGCTCTTTCATGTTAAAGCAATGGCTCTATTTCTAAAACATAGATCTTCATTGGATACTTGATTAATAAATGGGTCTCTCTTAAAAAAAAAAAAAAGCCAACCAAAAAAAAACATTCATCTACCAAAATTAAAAAACAACAACAAAAAAAACCTGACCTCTCTGCCACAGTATTATATTCTATATTTATGCTGTACAATTTCCTCAGAAGAAGAAAGACTACATAAATCATTCTATTTAATAGCCTAATATGGACTCTGATGTAATATCATCCGTACCTAAGTAAGATTCAAAAGTTTTTACCTTTTTCTTAGAAAATAGAATTTAAAAATTCTTCATGTCAGGGGCACCTGGGTGGCTCAATCAGAGAAGCCTCTGACTCTTGGTCTCAGCTCAGGTCATGATCTCATGGTTTCGTGAGTTCAAGCCCCATGTCAGGCTCTGTGCTGACAGTGTGGAGCTGTTTAGGATTCTCACTCTCCCTCTCTCTCTCTCTGCCCCTCTTTCACTCATGCCCTCTCTCTCTCTCTCTCTCTCTCTCTCTCTCTCTCTCAAAATAAACAAATAAACTTAAAAAAAAATTCTCATGTCAGCAATAATCACTGGAAGACTATGATCATAACTAAGACACCTGGTGGCCAATCAGTATTAGTAAGAAAGAAAGAAGAGATGATAGAAAGTGGAAGAGAAAGGAAGGAAAGGAAAGGAAGGAAAGAAAGGGAAAGGAAGGGGAAGGAAGGAAGGAAGGAAGGAAGGAAGGAAGGAAGGAAGGACACAGAATCAATATTTTCTACCAACAGTTTTCAACCTCACAGAAGCACTTTTAACTTGCCTCCCTCCATAGCTCTATAGATTTTACCCTCTTTTTCTCTGAGGTTCAAACCTCTTTAAATTTTCTCAACTTAAATCAGTTGATAATATTCAATTTATAAAGAAGACAAAGCTGCCCTTCTTCCTAGGTAGACTACCAGTGTCTGCTGCTCATGGAAAAATTAATCAGAGCAGGGAGGAAGATAATGTGGCAAGGAGCAGGGATGTCCCAGAATGGGTAGGGTTTTTTTCCTCTAGAATTCATATGTTGAGGCTCTCACCCCCAGTCCCTCATAATGTGACCGTATTTAGAGATAGGGTCTTTAAAGTGGTGATTACACTAAAACGACACCTTTAAGGTGGTCCAAATCTTATATGACTGGAGTCCTTTTAAGTACAGGAATACAGACAGAAGGATGTGCGCCACACACAGAATGGGCCAGATGAGGACCCATCAAGAAGGCAGCCCTCTGCAGGCCAAGGAGACAAGCCTCAGGAGAAACCAAACCTGCTGACACCTTGATCTGACACTGCTAGCCTCCAGAACTGTGGGAAAATAAATTTCTGTGGTTGAAACCACTCATTCTGTGGAATTTTATTATGGCAGGCCTAGCAGACTAATAGCGTCCAAGCTGGGAACAGACCCTATGGGAGTCAAGGCCTGCATGAACAAGGCTTTCAGACAAGGTGTTGGTTAGGGTCATCAGACTAGTGGTATGTCGATGGCTGGGTGGCTGGCTGGATAAATAGATATTGAAGATAATAGGGGTTAGAATTTTCACTCTTGAAGAAGAACAGTACAAATACAGAAAAGAAGAAAGCTAGATTCAACAATTGGGTTCAATTTATATATATTCTAACTGCCCATTCAAAGGACCTGAGACCAAAAATACTCCAGTAGCAATGAGCATATCTAGAACTCAGGACTTGTTTTCTAAAGATCTACTGTCTACTTAAAGGTACTACAAATCCTTACATTTGTTACAAATGTTGTTACAAATGTCTGTTACAGACATTGCGTAGCCAAATGATATTGTAAAAGAATAAAGTCAGAGACTTACGCTTCTAAATTTTGAAATTTACTACAAAGCAATGATAAACAATGTGGTACTGGCTTAAGGATAGACATATAGACCAAAAGGACAGAATTCAGAGTCCAGGAATAAACCCAGACATTGATGGCTACTTAATTTCGACAAAGGCATCAAGTCCATTCAATGAGTGAAGAATAGTCTGAATACAGTTGTACGCAAGAAACTGGATATCCACATGCAAAATAATGAAATTGAACCCATATTTCCCATCATATAAAAACATTAACTCAAACCCCTACTTCACAGCATATGCGATAAATAACATACAGTTATACAATACTTAAGTCAAGATAGATTAATGTGTTACATATGGGAGCTAAAACCATAAAACTCTTTGAAGAAAACATAGGGATAAGTTCTTCATGACTTTAGATTTGGCAGTGGATTCTTAGGTATGACACTCTAAGCAATGAAAAAGAACTATATGAATTTGACTTTACCAAAGTAGAAAACTTTGGTTCATTAAATGACATCATTAAGAAAGTTAGAAACAACTTACAGTATGGGAGGCAATATTTGTAAAACATATATCTGAGAAGGTTTAGCTTCCACAATATATAAAAAATGTTTACAGGTCAATAACAAAAAGACGACTCAATTTAAAAAAATTATTTAATTGTAAAGGACTTCAATAGACATTTCTCAAGGAAGATATGGAAATTACTAACAAGTACTATGAAGATATATTCAATATTATGAGTCATTAGGGAAACATAAAATTTCAGTGAGGTACCACTGTATACTTACTAGGATGGCTAAAATAAAAAAAAGTAGTAAGTGTTGACAGTAGTGTGGAGAAATTCGAAACCTCATACATTACTAGAGGTACTGTAAAATGATGTAGCTGCTATGGAAAACAATTTAGTGGTTATTCAAAAAAGAAAAACAAAAACAAAAAACCTAGAATACATATGGTCCAGTAATTAAACTCCTAGGTGTATACCTAAAAGGATTGAACATTGATATTGAAATACATAGTTTTACATGGGTGTTCATAGCAGGATTATTCACAGTAGCCAAAGGGAAGAAACAACCCAAATGTCTATCAATAGACAAATGTATTTTAAAAATGTGGAATATTTATTCAATGGAACATTATTCAGCAATAAAAATGAATTAAATACTGATAAATGTTACAACATAGATACACCTTGAGAGCGTTATGCTAAATTAAGGTAGTCGGACACAAAAGGTCACATATTATTGTGTGATTCTATTTATGTGAAATATTTGGAATAGGCAAATCTGTAGAAACAGAAGAACTGGTGGTTGTCAAGGGCTGGAAAGAGGATAGAATGGACAGTACCTGCCTAGTGGGTGTGGAGTTTTTATATTGGGGTGATGAAAATGTTTTGAACTGGATAGAGATTTTTTTTTCCTAGTTGAATGTATTGTTCCATTTATTTATTTATTTATTTATTCATTTATTTATTTTTAATGTTTATTTACTTTTGAGAGAGAGGCAGAGCATGAGCAGGGGAGGGGCAGAGAGAGACAGAGACACAGAATCTGAAGCAGTCTCCAGGCTCTGAGCTGTCACCACAGGGCCCGATGCAGGGCTCGAACTCACGAACCATGAGATCATGACCTGAGCCACTGTTGGACGCTCAACCGACGGAGCCACCCAGGTGTCCTGAATGCATTGTTCCTTTTAAAAGGAATCATTTTATTTTTTTATTTTTTATTTTTTTGTAAAAGGAATACTTTTAAGTTATGTGAATCTTATCCCCATTTAGAAAATTCTTGCTTTATAATGATAGTAACAACACAATGGTAAATGATGATAGAACTATTGGGTGCTTGTGAATAAGGAGTAAGATTTTACATGGTCTCAAAGTATAGTCTCACACAATATACATTAATTTCAAAGTGTATGAAAAAGTGTGTTTACATTGGAAAATCTCATAGGGATGAAACAATGTTTTATGAACTTGACAAAAGAACCATTAATGGGATGCTTCCACATGTGTGCCATTTAACAGGGTGCAATGAAGGACTCAGCATCACTTCTGTGATATATATAAGCTCATAATGCATGACCTCTGTCTAATCACAATAGAACATAAATACATAACAACTGGTTTGGATCCTTTTGCTCTAAAGGACTTTTTGGAACATTGGGAGAAATTTAATGGAATTGTTGGGTGAATGGCATACAGGTTTTTGTTTTATTTTGTTTTATGAGTTTTGTATCTTTCTGTGTATTTTAAATTATTTTAAGATAAAAAATAAAATCAACTGCAATGCCAGTTAATACAGTCACTAGGAAAAGATAGAGTAGCTGATTCAAAGGCAAATGTTGTTTTGCAGTTTAGTGAGTATACCTGAAAAAAAAACCTTTGATATTAAAAATTATCTGTATACCATGATTATTCATACACCTACTTCAAATGGTATTGTATTAAATAAGATAATGCAAGTTAAGTACTCTGCAAATTTCCTGGCTTATATTAATTAGTCAATAAATGTCAACTATGATTACATTATGATGAAGGGAAATCAGGACATGATCTCAACTGAGTTCTTTCAGAACAAATAATTTTATAAATCAAAATTTAGATCACACAGCCAGGACAGTCACATTATTTTTAATCATTTTATTAAAATTATAACATACTTTACAATGTTCTTAGCCAGATGGAATGCTTTATTACTTCTTGTATATTTATTTTTAACTTTAAAACATTATGTACTTTACTGAAGAAATAATATATGCACACATTTAAATTTTTTTGGAAAGTACACAAAACTAAATGCACATCTCTGTCAATACTAGTACTCAATTTAAGCCCTTAAGGGTATTGTTTATCTTATATGCATTTCTAGACTTTTTTCTTTGCAAAGATGCATACTAATATACATACATACAAATTCACATTCATAAATAGATACACATTTCTATATCATATTACCTACAAGTAAGTCCTGATAATATTTTCATTAAGCACATAAAGTAATCTCTTTCTCTAATGATATTCAAATGTATTTTATTATAAATATGCAGGTTTTTTTATTAAAGTTAATAATTAGTATAACTACTGTGCAATAATAATGGCTATCTGACCAGAACCAGCACTGGTATGATAGTGTCATGAAACAACAACAAAAGTACTTAGTGGTTTATAATGCATATCAATTCTCATTCTTGAGTTTATACATCCACTGGTTTTGACTTCAGCTGGCTTACGTGTTTCTTACTTTGCAACCTAGGCTGAAAGAGAGGACCTTCTTTGGGAAATATTCTCACTGTGGATGGCAAGAATGCAAGTTTGCCTAACCACACATGCACATTTAGAGGGATATGCCAGAGGGATATCAATGCAAGAACAGTATGTGAAGAAATATATATTTATAAACTAATGCTACTATTCATCAAACTAAATGTTGGTCCTGTATAGATATGGCACAATTTCATTAAACAACTCTTATTGATGCATCCAGATAGAGCTTCTATTTTCTATTATAACCAATGCAGTAAAGAACAACTTTTTATTTTCAGCTTTGTATATTTCTATGGTAATAAATTCCCAAAAGTGGAATTTCTGGGCCAGGATATAAATGTTATTTTAATAGAACTTGCATTCCAAAGAAGTTGCTTTAATTTACACATGTATCAACAATGCACATGAATGTTTGATTCTTCACACTCTTCTGTACACTGTGTGGAAAATGGCAAATTAGTATTTTAATTTGTATTTCTATTTTTTCTAGTGAGTTTGAGCAATTTTACATGTCACACAACCTTTTCATTAGTATTAAATGCCAATTTTTATTTGTTACCCATTTTTCATTGGATTCTTATCTTTTTTTTTATTTTTTTAAATTTTTTTTTCAACATTTACTTATTTTTGGGACAGAGAGAGACAGAGCATGAACGGGGGAGGGGCAGAGAGAGAGGGAGACACAGAAACGGAAACAGGCTCCAGGCTCTGAGCCATCAGCCCAGAGCCTGACGCGGGGCTCGAACTCACGGACCGCGAGATCGTGACCTGGCTGAAGTCGGACGCTTAACCGACTGCGCCACCCAGGCGCCCCAAGATTCTTATCTTTTAAAACATTATTTGCTCTGTTACATATAAATAGGAATTTTTTACATGTATCTATAAATGAAATTCACCGTGTTTCTACTTTGTGGGTTCATGCAGAAGCTTTTCCTTACTGTAAGCCCAGGTAAAACAGTTCAAAAGTACAACCCAGAGAGCTTGAAATGTGTCTTTGGTAGTTCCTGGATCACAGTCTCTCACATGAAAAGTCAATGATAGCAGAAACTGCACCTTGTAGCTGCTCTGATCAAAAGGGAGATTTCTGTGTTGGGAATGGCTGCATTTCTAGAGTTTGGATTCTGGATTTCTAGTTCTGGCTAGGATTAAATAAATATTACTGAGGAAAACATGTAGACCATGTAACAGAGAGAGCAGAGAAGACCTGAAGGAAGAACCCTAAGTGTTTGGAGAAAAATCTTCAAAATTATCATGAGCATAATAATACAAACTTAGAATAAGTATTATTATAAGCACTGTGTAATATATGGAATTGATGAATCACTATATTGTACATCTGAAACTAATATAACACTGTATGTTAATTATACTTGAAAAAAACATGACCAAGAAACAAAAAAATGTAAAATTATAATGAGTATGTTACAATGGCACACTGAAATAATTATAGCTAAAATTAGTAGGGTTTAGTTCATTAATTGAGGACAATTCATTATTATAAAACATGTTATCAGGCACCTAGGTGGCTCAGTCAGTTAAGTGTCCAACTTTGGCTCAGGTCATGATCTTTCAGTTCATGGGTTGGAGTCCTGCATTGATTGGGCTCTGTGCTGACAGCTCGGAGCCTGGAGCATGCTTTGGAATCTGTGTCTCTCTCTCTTTGCCTCTACCCTGCTTGCGCTCTGTCTCTCAAAAATAAATATTTAAAAAATTGTTACCATACATGTGTATTACTATAATACACTCATTTTCTGAATAAAAAAACTTCATTAAGATAGGAATACATGGAGGGGCGCCGGGTGGCTCAGCCAGTTAAGCATCTGACTTCGGCTCAGGTGATGGTCTTGCACTCCATCGGTTGAGCTCCGTGTCAGGCTCTGTGCTGACAGCTCGGAGCCTGGAGCCTGCTTCGGATTCTGTGTCTTCTTCTCTCTCTGTCCCTCCCCCACTCGCACTCTGTTTCTCTATGTCTCTCAAAAAAATAAATGTAAAAAAAATTTAAGATAGGAATACATGGATAATTGTTAAACTAGGTTAAATGTATACATATATATATATACACACACACACACATATGTATGTATATATATACATACACACATACATACATAGATGATAGATGCATGTAATGCATATTTCACATTATATAGCAGAATCATGGTAAATAAATAATAGAAGCACTTCCAGTAAATTTATAAGTAAGACATGGTACTCATAATCTTCATAAATATTATTCTAGATTCACTTCTCAATTTCAGTTACTCAACAAGGAAACTGAATTAGAACAATAAATGTTAGGAAAGCTAAGTCATCTATTCATTTATAATATGATTGTATAATTAAGAAATGCAAGAGACTCCATCAGTAAAGAAAAGAAACTGAAAACAAGGACAGTAAAGTGGCTAGATACCAAATACAAAACTGAAGATTCCTTAATCCACTTGCACCATTTATACCACAAATGTTCTGTATAGAAATAAAAGAATAATTAGTAACTCTAATAGACATCTTCTTTTAATGTTCATTTCCCTAGTAACAGATTATGTTGAATATCTTTTCATAAGCTTATTTGCCATCTGTTTATCTTCTTTGGTGAAGTGTCTCTCCAAGTGTTTTGCCCATTTTTAATTGTGTTGTTTATTTTCTTATTGTTTTTTAAACTTATTTTTTTATATTTTAAATGCAAGTCCTTTATCAGATATATGGCTTGCAAATATTATTTCTTGTCTATTATTTGTCTTTAATTATTTTAACAGTGTCTTTCACAGAGCATACATTTCAGATTTTAATAAAGTTCAAATTATCTACTTTTGCTTTCATGGGTCAACATCATTAAGTGTTATATCTAAAAATTTATTCATCAACCCAAGGTCACATAGGTTTTCTTTTCCTATTTCCTACTTAAATTTTCAAAAATTTTATCTTACATATAAGTCTATGATCCATTTTAAGATAACATTTATAAAATATGTAAGGTCTGTGTATAGGCTTATTTATGTATTTTTGCATATGAGTATCCAATTATTACTTACTACATGCTGTGTTGAATAGGCTATCTTTTCTCTATTGTCTTTGTTACTTTGTCAAGGTAAGTTGACTATATTTGTCTGGGTCTGTTTCTCTCTCTTTTTTTTAAGTTTATTTATTTATTTTGAGAGAGAGAGAGAAAGAAAGCACAAGCAGGGGAGGAACAGAGAGAGAATCCCAAGCAGGCTCTGTGCTGTCAGCCAAAAGCCCAACACGGGGCCTGATCACACAAAGCATGAGATCAGGACCTGAGCTGAAATCAAGAACGGGATGCTTACCTGACTGAACCACCCAGGTGCTCCTGTTTGGATCTATTTCTGATATCTATATTCATTCATTTAATTGATGTATCATTTCTTTAACAAATACTACACTGTTTTGATTGCTGTAAGTCAGCCTTAAAATTGAGTAGTGTATGGGACGCCTGGGTGGCGCAGTCGGTTAAGCATCCGACTTCAGCCAGGTCACGATCTCGCGGTCCGTGAGTTTGAGCCCCGCGTCGGGCTCTGGGCTGATGGCTCAGAGCCTGGAGCCTGTTTCCGATTCTGTGTCTCCCTCTCTCTCTGCCCCTCCCCCGTTCATGCTCTGTCTCTCTCTGTCCCAAAAATAAATAAATGTTGAAAAAATAAATAAATAAAAAAAATAAAATTGAGTAGTGTGAGTACTTTAACTGTATTCTTTTCAGTACTGGCCTGACTTTTACATATAAATTTTAGAATCAGTTTTTCAGTAGCTATAAAAGACCTTGCTAGAATTTTGATAGTGTTTTGAATCTATAAAGTTGGGAAGAATTGACATCTGAACATTAATGAGTCTTACAATCCATGGACACAGAGTATCTTTCCATTTATTAAAATTATCTTTGATATTTTTCAGGATTATCTGTTTTCCACATATAGATCTTATTCATACTTTGTTAGATTTATACTTAAGCATTACATTTATTAATCCTATTTCAAATTATATGTATATATTTACATTTCAACTTGTAATTTTTTATTGCTGATATATAAGAAAATATTTGGTTTTTAAATATTAACCTTATATCCTGTGCCTTTGGTATACTTGCTTATTAGTTCTAGGACAGCTTTTTTTTTTTTTTTTTTTTTTTTATTTCTTGGAGGGGTGCCTGGGTGGCCCAGTGAGTTAAGCATCTGACTCTTGGTTTTGGCTCAGGTCGTGATCTCATGGTTCCTGTGTTCAAGCCCCACGTAAAGCTCTGCCACTGAGTGCATAGAGCCTGCTTGGGATTCTCTGTCTCCCTCTCTCTATCTCAAAATAAATAAATAAATTTAAAAAAATTTCTTTGACATTTTCTACATAAATAATCATGTTATCTGCAAATGAAGACAGTTTTATTTCTTCTTTCCGATCTATGTATCTTTTCTTTACTTTATTTGTCTTTTTACTAGGACCTCCAGTACACTGTTGAGGAGAAATGGTAAAAGAGAACTTTCTTGTTTTGTTCATCTTAGGGTGAAAATGTCCAGTTTCTCATCATTAAGTATGATATTAGCTGTAGGTGTTTTAGAAATATTCTTTTATCAATTCGATGAGTTTTCCCCTCTATTCCTTTCTTGAGTTTTTGAGCATTTTTTCATGAATGAGTGCTGGATTTTCTCAGTGTTTTTTTCTCTATAAATTGATATGATCATTTGATTTTCTGGTTGGATTTTAGGCTGTTGATATGGTGAATTTATTAATTGATTTTCAAATGTTGAAACAGCCTTGCATATCAGGAGTACATTGTTGTGGTATATAATTAGATTTATCCCATGTATGATTTGCTAATATTTTGTTGAGGAGGTTTTTTATCTTTATTTGTGAAGGATACTGGTCTGTTAAACCTGTTTTTGTTATGTCCATCTGCTTTTGGTGTAAGGGTAATGTTTGAAAGAATTATGTAGAGAGTATTTTCTCTGCTTCCTTATTTTATGGAATTCAGTACTGTTACCATTTGGGATAGTGCTTATATTTTTGTAATTTTCTTTCATTATCAATTCAACTTATAGATACAGGTCAATTGAGATGATTTATTTCTCTTTGCATGAGTTTAGGTAAATTTTCTATTTCAGGATGGTGCTCCATTTCACCTAATTGTTCAATATGTGGCAAAATTCGTTTGTGATTTTCCCTGTTAACATTTTAACATCCATTAATCAGTAGTGATGACTCTGCTTTCATTTCTATTGTTAGTAATATTTTTCCTGGTTACACTGCATAAAAGTTTATTAATTTTGTGACCGTTTCAAAGAACAGTTGTGTTGATTTTCCTATTTTTTTCTTTTAAGTGTCATTAATTTCTGCTCTAATTTTTTTTTCTGCTTGCTTTATGCTTTAATTTCTCTTATGTCTCTAGTTTCCCACCAAGAAAGATTAAGTGGTGAGTTTAGATATTGTTATTAAATATGTATTTTTTCCTAGCAATTTCTCCATAAGCACTGCTTTTGTTGCATCCCAATATTATTGAAAAGTTGTGTTTCTATTTTAAATGAAAATATTTTAAAATTTTTCTTGAGACTCTACTAAACCATATTTTATCTGTAAGTATGTTATTATTTCATTTCCAAATATTTGGTGATTTCTAATCTTTCTTTTTCTGGTTCCTAGTTTAAGTCCATTGTGGCCTAACAGCATATTTTGTATTATTTCTCTTCTTTTAAACTAGTAGATATATGTTTTATGGCCAAGAATTTGATCCAAATTGGTAAATGTTCTATATCAGTTTGGAAGGAATATGTATTCTGCTATTGAAAAATGGAAAATTTTGTAAATGTCAATTAGAGCAAACTGATTGATAGTACTATTCAGGTCAACTATATCTTTAATGATTTGGGATCCCACTTGATTTATTAATCACTCAAAAGGGGATGTTGAAATTTATAGCTATGAAAGTGAATTTATTTCTTTTAATTCTATCAATTTTCCTTTGTATAGTTTGATACTAGATGCATGTATGTTTAGAGTTGCTATATTTTGGAGAATCCCCCTTTATCATATAATGCCCCTCTTTTTCTTTAATAACTTTGAAGTGTACTTGTTCTGAAATTAATATAGATACTAAAGATTTCTTTTGATTAGTGTCAGCATGGTTTATCTTTCTCCAATTCTTTGCCTTTAACCTACCTGAATATTTAAAGTTTTGGGGTTTGTTTGTTATCCACTCTGACAATGTCTGATTTTAAACTGGTGTACTTAAACTATTTCCATTTAAAGTGATACTGATATAGATTAATAGCTACCAATGTTTTCCATTCATTATACTTGTTCCTTGTTCCTCTCCCTCTCTTTCACTGACATCTCTGTTTCTTATTGAAAATTGTATTCTCTCTCCAATGTATTATTTTTAGTGGTCACATTAAAATTTCCAATATATACTTTTAAGTAATCATAATCTACCTCTAATAATACTGCACCTTTTCATGTATAGTACCTGGACTTTATAACAGAGCATTATCAATTTTTCTCTTCCGTCCTTTATTTTCTCATTATTTCACATATCTATCTGCTCTAATCAATATATTGTTTATAATATTATTTTATACATTTCTTTTATTTAGAATAAGAAAATAATAACTTTATTTCACCTTCACTAATTGCTTCTCCTGTATTCTTCCTTCATTTATGTAGATTCAAGTATCTGACTACATTATTTTCTTTCTCCTTGAAAAACTTAGCATTTCTTGCAGAGAAGATCTGGTATTAACGGATTCTCTCAGATTGTGTTTTCTGATAATGTCTTTATCTTTTCTTTACTCTTAGAGGTCAGTATTACTGACTATAGGAATCCAGGTTAGTGTTTTTTCTTTCAGTACTTTAAATAGTTCACTCAATTTAATTCACGCTTGCATGGTTTCTGATGAGAAATCTACTGTATCTTATATTCTTTTCTATGCCATTCTCTTCAGGATGTTTTCAAGGTTTTCATTTGTCTTTGATTTTGTACAGTTTGAAAATGAAATATCTAGGTGTCATTATTTTTTGTTGTTTGTATTTATCCTTATTGCGTTCTGACTTTCTGGATCTGTCATTTATTGCCTGCCATTAATTCTGGAAAATACTCATCCATTATTACCTCAAATCTTTCTTCTGTTTCATTTTTTTCTCTATTTATGATATTCCAATTATGCATATATCTTTTAAAATTGTCCCACACCTTATAAAGTTTCTTTTCTATTGTTACTGTTCCCTCTATATTTCTGTTTTGGAAATTTCTGTTAACATGTATTCAAGCTTACTTATTGTTTTTTGGCTGTGTCAAGTCTTTTGATGAGCACATAAAGGCATTTTCCTTTCTGTAATAATGCTGTTTTATTTCTGCCATTTCATTTTGATTCTTTCTTAGAGTTTCCATCACTCCGCCTACATTGTCCATTTTTGTTGCATGTTTTTTATTTTACTTTTTTCTATTCAAACTTTTAAAATATTTTTAAAATTTTTTGTACATTTTATTTTTTGAGAGAGTATGAGCAGGGGAAGGGCACAGAGAGAGGGAGACACAGAATCCAAAGTAGGCTCTAGGCTCTGAGCTGTCAGCGCAGAGCCCAATGCGGGTCTTGAGCCCACAAACGCAAGATCTTGACCTGAGCTGAAGTCGGATGCTCAACCGACTGAGCCACTCAGGAGCCCCCAAACTTTTAAAATATTAATGATAGTTATTTCAGATCTGTATCTGACAACTCTAATATATCATGTATGAATCTTGTTAGGTTATTTTTTTTTGCTTCTTTGTCCTATCAGACTGTGATTTTTGTTTTTTATTTCCATTTGGCATGCTAACTATTTTTTATTGAGAGCCATACATGTTGTGTCAGACACTGGAACTGAAGTAAGTAGACGTTTACTGAGAAGATTTATGTTAATCTGGTCAAGGGTTTACTGTATGGTAGATGCCAGAGGTTTCAAAGTCCTCTGTCACTGATTTTGTCTATGTTACTCTGAACTTCCCTGTGTACTCTTCCTTAAATAGAGTCTGCACTTTGTAGCTCTTCCAGGTGTAATCTACTGTTATTACACTGGAGTCCTGTTGATATGGTGGTAAGATTTGGAGAGAGGGAGAATTTTATAAGTCTGTAATTTGCTCTCATTCTTTTAGTAGTCTTGAGACTTGGGACTGTGACCCTTTCATGTTTCTCCAGTGATGTAGCTTTATTCCCCTACCCTCTCTCTAGTGAAACTAGAGGGCTAGTGGAGTAAGAAGAATTCTGCCAGTTGGGATAAGACTCCAGTGAAATCTTTTCCTTTGGTAGGGAGGGTAGGTATTTGCCATAGTGTATATTCTGGTCATATTTTACAATGATTATTGTTTCCTGTCCCCTGCCTGAACCACAAAAGGATCATTCTCAGATTTTCATTGTGAGATCTGGATGTGTTTCCTGGAGATAAAACTAAAACAGCATGAAATTGTGAAACCCTTCCAAGACAGAAGCCCCCAGGAGTTTCTCACTCCACACTTAGCCTCCAGCACATCATCAAAATTACCACCCAATCATTCCTATTAGTGTCTGTATCCCAAGTAGTTTCTGCTATAAGTAAGCAAATTTTGATTACGACTCTCTGGATTCACCTGTCTCTACAGGTTCTGATGTAACACCTTCTCTGCAATCTTTGTTCTCTGTTGGGACCAAGGAAAGTCGTTGTTTTCCAGTTTGCTCTTTGTGTTTCTTGTTGAAAGGATAGGATGGATGGTTTCTGATTTCCTTACATATTAGAACTGAAACTAGAAGTCCTGCCCTGTATTTTTGAAGTGCAAAAGTTAAATTCTACATAAAGTATGAGGAGTTTCTAATACTATTCATTGGTATTGTTTTTTTCCTTTACATTTTTATTTTTTCCTTTATATTTTAAATAGACTATTGCTAGACTATTATCTCATGCATAATATCAGAAATTCTAAATAATGTAGATACTATGCACACAAGATACACACACATTCTTTATCATTCCCAATCTCTATGCTTGTTTATTGATACCAAGAAAATATGGTTTTAAATCTTTATGGAGATATTTGCCTCAATCATCCAGGAACAGTATACACAGGCCATCAAAAGTAATTATTCTCTTAGATGAGGTTATCTAATGGGAAGACAGCAGGTTTGACCGAGGTAGTTACCTTCCTTAAAGTTATTTTCTTAGGCCTCTGTATGTTTACTACTATACTGTCTTACTGGCAGTTCAACATGAATGCAGTGGAGAATATGATGGAGAGAATTGGTGACAGGTGAAGATGTTGAGATAACAGGACATATCCCAGCTGCTCTTATTTATTATTTTATTTTATTTTATTTTATTTTATTTTATTTTATTTTATTTTATTTTATTTTATTT
>NW_024412411.1:10816918-10825342 GCF_014898765.1 Herpailurus yagouaroundi | reverse complement strand
TTTATTTTATTTTATTTTATTTTATTTTATTTTATTTTATTTTATTTATTTTATTTATTTATTTTTTAGTGTTGGCTCATTTTTAAGAGAGGGAGAGAGAGCATGAGCAGCAGAAGGGCAGAGAGAGAGAGGGAGACAGATGATACAAAGCTGGCTCTGTGCTGACGTGGGCTTGAACCCACAAACTGTGAGATCATAACCTGAGCTGAAGTCAGATGCTTAACCCACTAAGCCACCTAGGTGCCCCTCACCTGGTTTTAAATGACATATTAAAGTGTTTAGACCTACTGTAATTACAGTGGTGAGTTATTTGAAGAATTTTAAGTAAAGCACTTTAAGATTTGAAAAATCTCCTTGACTTCCATGTGGAGAATTGATTAAATTGGGCAGCACTGTATTCAAGATGATCAAATAGAAAAATTATGCAGGAATTCAAGCAAATCAGAGTAGTTGGTTTTGACCTTCTTTGTAGATGATGCCTTTATCAGTTTAATGGTAAGGTAAATAAACATGATCCATATTTATTTTCTAGGACAGTGACTTGATTGAAAGATTGAAATATATTAACTGAAAACTGAAGATATAATGATGCTTGATTAATTTAACTTTGATTTATGCTTATTTTTTGAGAAAGAGAAATGTATAGCCTTCTTATGATAATTTATCATTTAATTATACAGGGATCTGATGATTCCTTAAAATTAAAATATAGAAAGGAACTCATTCACATAAGTTGGTAGAAATGTGTCTGTGTGCCCAGGTGAAAAAGTATAGACTTTCCCAGCTTCTGTTACATTTTAGGTCCACAGTTACAATCTCAAGACTTGGACTTGTATGAAATAGCCTAATGGTACAATTGAGGGCTGGGTGATATCACCCTGTGGGTAAGGAGAGTTCCTGATAAAGGACTCAGATTTCCCTTTGACAATATCTTCTTCCATCCACAAAATTTCATAAATAGGTGCTTTTTGTTGGGTGAATATTTGGCTTTAACCAGGCCAGAAGTAAGCTTCATAGACTTAGGGTGCATAGATAATCCTTTTCACCCTCTCTCTATACAAATGAACTAAAAATGCAGGGAATTTAAGACACTTATTTATGGTTATACGTAGTTCCCACAGGCAGACAACAAGCAACCATATTTTAGTGGAAAACTAATGAGTTTTGACATTGTACCTGGTTTCAAATCTCAGCTTTACCATTTACTATGAAGGTCTTGATCCTGTTTATTAAAGTCATTACGTTTTAGTTTTATTACTTGTTTTGTATGTATCTTTAAAGTATGAGGTTTATAGGAAATAATATGTATGAGGTGTTTTATTCCTGGCACACAGTAGGCACTTGGTGTATCTATTGTGTATTAATTATTATGACTATTATTTAAGATATGAGTGGCTAGATCTATACTGCAAATATATTATCGAAGACAAGCAAGTATGAATTAGAAATCTGAGTATAAGCCAAAATGACTAGCGAGTATTGAGTCTGTGCTTAGGAAACTAAGTTCATTTGACAAGAACAAGAAAGGACAAATTCAGGAGCAAAAATAGAAGGAAAAAATGATCAGGTAGCCTGTGATACTGAGTGAAATTAGCAGCAAAAGAGGAGCAAAATAAAGGAAGTCATGAGTAACAGATAAAATTGAACTGCTCGAGCTCTAATTTTGCTGGCACTTGTATCAGACAGAGGCTTTCAGTAGTATAGTCCAGGTATGAATCTGATTTTTCTGACCCTGGACAGTGTTGAACCCTAATCTACTGTAATATGTGGGTCATATTAATATTGAACATTAAAATTTTACCATTATTATTTTTGAATATAATTGCTGTATCACATGGAGGTAATTCATTCCATAAATATGCATATGGCAAATGAATGCCATTCCATAAGTTAACTTATTTATTTATTTGTTTGTTTATATATTTATTTATTCATTTATTTTTAAAGTTTAGTTAGTTAACATACTAAATGGTTAACTAACCAGGAGTAGAATTCATCACTTAAATACAACATCCAGTACTTATCACAATAAATAACCCTCCTTAATACCTATCACCCATCTAGCCCATCTCCCACCCACCCACCCTCATTGACCCCATTATTAAGTCTTTCAGGGTTTGTTTCTCTCTCTTCTCTTTGCCCATCCCCTTCCCATTGGGTCATCTGTTTTGTTTCTTAAATTTCACATATGAGTGAAATTGTATGATATGTGTTTTTCTCTGATTGACTTATTATGCTTAGCATAATACATTCTAGCTCCATCTACATCATTGCAAATGGCAAGATTTCATTCTTTTGGATGGCTGAGTAATGTTTCATTATCTATCCATCTATCTATATATCTATCCATCTTGTTTATTCATGCATCACGTTTGGACTCTCTCCATAGTTTGGTTATTGTTGACAATGCTGCTATAAACATTGGGGTGCATGTGCCCCTTTGAAATAGCACTCCTATATCCTTTGGATAAATACCTAGTAGTGCTGGGTCATAAGGTAGTTCTATTTTTACCCTTTTGAGGATGCTCCATAGTGTTCTTCAGAGTGGCCCACTGGTTTGTATTCCCACCAACAGTGCAAGAGGGTTGCCTTTTCTCTGTGTCCTCACCAATATCTGTTGTTCCTTGTGGTGTTAATTTTAGCTATTCTGAGAGGTGTGAGGTGGTATCTCAGTGTGGCTTTGATTTGTATTTCCCTGATGATGAGTGATATTGAGCATCTTTTCGTGTGTCTGTTAGCCATCTGGATGTCTTTGGAAAAGTGTCTATTCATGTCCTCTTCCCGTTTCTTAACTGGGTTATTTGTGTTTTTGGGGGTGTTGAGTTTTATAAGTTCTTTATAGATTTGGATACTAACCCTTTTTTGATATGTCATTTGCAAATATCTTCTCCCATTTTGAAGGTTGCCTTTTAGTTTTGTTGATTGCTCCTTTTCTGTGCAGAAGATTTTAATCTTAATGAATACTTCATGTTTGCTTTTGTTTCCCTTTCCTTGGTGGCATATCTAGTAAGAAGTTGCTACCGCCAAGGTTAAAGAGGTTGCTTCCTGTGTTCTCTGCTAGGATTTTGATTGTTTCCTGTCTCACATTTAGGTCTTTAATCCATCTTGAATTTATTTTTGTATATGGTATAAGAAAGTTGTCCAATTTCATGTTTCTGCCTGTTGCTCTCCAGTTTGCCCAACACCATTTGTTTAAGGGACTATCTTTTTTCCACTGGATATTCTTTCCTGCTTTGTTGCAGATTATATATTTTAATATGAAATTCAGGTACTGGAATATAGTAATGGCAAATAAGAATATACTTTATAGGGGCACCTGGGTGGCTCAGTCAGTTAAGTATCTGAATTCAACTCAGGTCATGATCTCATGGTTTGTGGTTTCGAGCCCTGCATCAGGCTCTGTGCTGACAAGGAGCCTACTTCAGATTCTCTGTCTCCCTCCCTCTCTGCCCCTCCCCCATTTGTGTGCAAGTGCTCTCATTCCCTTCCTCAAAAATAAAATAAAAATTAATATACTTTATATAACTTAATATATTTGAAAGAAAAATCTTACGTTAGCAGCATATGAAGAAGGAAACTCTTCTGTTTCTCTTGTGTCCAGTGTCCAGTGACTCTTCTAGAATTATAACTTTTGATCATTATGATTTGTCCAAATGTTTTACTCTAGTTTAAATGTTTTTTACTAAGATGGTTTACCCCCACTGAGTTGCATTTTAAAGTTATGCCCTTGGATTTCATTGAAAGTCACAACCAGAATGAGCAATATAAATGCACTATTTCAAGAGCAATAACCATAATATTACAGATAATCCCTATAAAGTCATAGATTAAAAAATTCTTTTGGGATTTAGTCATATAAAAGGTGTTATTTCTTTGACTAATGGAGATGTTTACCCTCTGATTCACTGATTTTGCTTTGGCTACGAGGAATCTCAAAAACAAATATGAAGATCAGTCACTGAAGTTATATTGATTCTTATGGTTGCCACATGTTGATGCTCAATTCTATTGAACCCTGACTTTCTGCTCTTGTGTTTGTTTTATGTACATATGCATACATATATATTTGTCATTACTAACTGTAACTCCTTTTGGAAACAAGATATATACATTTATATATCAAGATGTGTATTGTGTTTAAAGTTTGGCAGCAGAAGCTTACTCTGCCTCTGATAATGGTTTATGGATAAAAGGCTGTCACACATTTAAGTTGATTAAACAATTAGGACAAAATGGTCCCTGCTTCTACTTTTTTTTTTTTTTTTAACCAGGTTAGTATTCTCAGTGTGACTGGTGTCATTAGGTATTTCCAGGTGAAAGGCTATGCATCCAGTCCCTTCAGGGAAAACTGTTAATAGCTATTAAAATAGAAACTATTAAGAACTATTAATCATATTCACTATCATTTCAATAGTTCTGCTTTCCATCTGAGGTCTCAGATAGGTAAGTTACTTTAGGTTTTGAAAAGAGAAAGAGAAAGAGAGAAACAGAGAGAGAGAGAGAGAGAGAGGAGAGGAGGTCAGTGGCCCTTAAGAATCTGTATGAGAGGAAGAATGAATATAAAAACATGAGTTTTGGAGACAGGCCAGTCTTGTTTGGCAGCCAAGTTCTGCTAACTATAAGAAGTGTGGATTTAGAATGATTTTATTACCTCAGAATATTTCAAATTTCTCCTTTTTTATAACCTTTGTACTGGTGTATAGCACCAGTATGGTGCATAAGAAGTCTTAGATGTAAAGACATGGATTTATGTATATGTCTACGACTAATTGACCACAAGTAGGATAAGATTTAGAATATTTACAGCACCCAGGTGACTGTTCTTAATCAATATACCCTTCTCTACACAGAGGTAAGCACTGCTCAGACTTCTTTGACAATGAATTTGTTTTGCTTAAATATATGTTCTGTATATTTATAACAGTAATTTATATATATAATATATATTTATAAATACAGATAAATCCATAGAATACATATACTTTTGTACCTGGCTTCTTTCATTTAACATTGTATTTGTGAGGTTCATCCATTCTATTAAATATACTAGTGACTCTTCTTGTTAACACATAATATTCCATTGTGTAGCTATCTTACACTTTATTTAGCAATTATGCTTTGTATGGACATTTAGGTTAGTCCCATTTGGGGGATTTTACGAATAAATCTTCTCTGAACGTTTGTGTGTGTGTGTGTGTGTGTGTGTGTGTGTGTGTGTGTGTATGATGAACTTAAAATCTCATTTCCCTTAAGTACATTCCTAAAAATTAGAAATGTAGGATCATAGGGTAGGCATATGCTAAACATGAATGGGTACTTTGAAACAAATTTCAAGTAGTTGTATCAATGTACACGCAAAGGGTTCCATTTGCTTCATATCTTTGCCCACACTTGATAGTGTGTGTGTTTTTAATTATAACCATTCTAAAAGTGATGTATTCATATACCATTTTGGTTTTCATTTGTATTTTATAAACATTAATGGTACACTTTTTCATTCACTTGCTCTTAAAAATCCTCTTTTAGGAAGGACTTCCTTTATATATTTTGTCTACTCATGACCTAGTAATTCCAATTACAGAAGTACATCTTATGGAAATAATAGGCTGAGGATAATGATTTATATGTAAAGATTTTCACTGAAGTTATTTATACTGAGGAATAAATTGATAATAACCCTTTTATGTAAAAGTAGATTATTTATTTTTTTTTTTAATTTTTTTTTTCAACGTTTATTTATTTTTGGGACAGAGAGAGACAGAGCATGAATGGGGGAGGGGCAGAGAGAGAGGGAGACACAGAATCGGAAACAGGCTCCAGGCTCTGAGCCATCAGCCCAGAGCCTGACGCGGGGCTCGAACTCACGGACCGCGAGATCGTGACCTGGCTGAAGTCGGACGCTTAACCGACTGCGCCACCCAGGCGCCCCTAAAAGTAGATTATTTAAATAAACTATAGCACATCCATATATGGAATATAATACTAGTAATAAAGATGATGTGCATTAGTATTTAATCCAATGGAAAGACATTCATAAAAAATTATGTGAGAATGCTGGCTACAAAGTTACATGGCTACAAAATTCAAATTTTGTGGGAAGAAATTGTACGTGTGTGTGTGTGTGTGTGTGTGTGTGTGTGTGTGTGTGTTTGTATATGAGAGAGTGGCAGAAAAATATTTTTAAATTATAATGATTTTCTATGACTGGTGACTTATGATGTTTATAGTTTTTTGCAGTGTTTTCTAAACACACCCATTTTTTTATGTGCATACATGTATACTGATATATATATATATCCGCGTATGTAGTGCATTTTCTTTAAAAAACAACAACAACACTGATTTGGTGTTGGAAGAGCAAAATTTTGAACCTGATCTTGTTACTTAGTAGCATTCTGAATCTCTCTTACCCCTCTTGAGAGGCCAGGGTTGATCCAGCTGAATGGAAGCTGAGTGGCCACATTGTACTTGAATGTTTTAGAATTCTCTGGGACCAACAAGGGAGATGATAGGTTCAGGTGAATCAAGCAAGGCTAGAGTTTGGCAAGTGATACAAAGTCCAGATGCAAGATAAAGTGAGAAAAAGGGCATATATCCAGGGGCCAAATGTGGTAATAAAATTAGAGTTTTAGAATTATGGACTCAGATATTTTTTTTCTGAATAGATCACCCTTACTGAACAGCGGATTGACAGGTTTTTTTTTCCTCCTTCTTTTTGTTCCTGACACCTATCTGAGTCCCCACACCTTTACTGAAGCCCTGTTTTTATTTCCCAGGGAATTAATTATTTAACAGATTTTTTGAATGTGTATTTTGAAAAATATACATGATGCTTGAGGTCATGTGATTAATCTCTCTGGACTTTACTTCCCATGTTTCACTTTGAAAATTACCTTTTATTTGATTTTCTTGTTGACTTTTGTCTTTTTTCTCCCTCTCTGCCTAGTAATGTTCTGCCTGCTTTATTTGGTTGCACTTTCCTTCAACATACTATTTCTTTGATTATATCTTTTATGTATAGACATTCAGTACATTGGGAAAATTAGAAAGCAATCTAATGGTTGACTTAGGATCCTGTATACGGTAGCAAGAATAAGTTCCATTGTGGAAAAATTATTATTTTTGAGATAATGATAATGATGATGATGATGATGATGATGATAAGTGTACTATGTGTGAGGCATTCTTATATATGCTTTATATTAATTTAATCTTTACAGCAACTCTATGAGGTAGATACAGTTGTTTCCATTTTGTAAGTGAGATGAATGAGACATAGCAAGTCTTGTCTAAGTACAATCTTGTCCAGGTCATAAAGTTTATTGCTGGTAGAGCTGTGGTTCAAACACAGGTAGTCTGGCTTTAAGTGTCCCACGTTTAACTCATCTATTACTATATCTCCTTCATACATCTGACCTCTATAAGGCTGAGACACCTATGACAACTTCATTTTCTGATCTTTATTTAACTCATCTAGAAGTCAAGTATCCAGCTCATACTTATATATGTGCGAATTTTCTGCTCCGTTCACAAACATTGACCTCTGACATGTCAGGCATTGTGCTGGGTATTCGGAATAGCAAGCTGAATCAGACACAACTGTTGACCTTGAGGTGTTCACACCTTAGGAGATAAATATATGAATAAATAATAATCTGTATATTTCAGGAACAAATATTTACCAGGTGGTTAAAATGTGATGGATGTTGAATAATCTAAAGAATACAATCATGATACAGAATCAGAAAAAGAAACATCCACTGACTTGGAGTCTAGTTTCATCAAACTAGAGTCAAATTTATAAAGACAGAGCCTTACTGTTTCATTCCTTGTGTCAATGTTATAGTATTTGCCACATAGTAGACATTTAATAAATACCAAGTGGCTAATTTATTGAAGTGAAATATTTTAATAATATTAATAGCTATCAACTTTAACACTTACTCTACATAACCCCTGGACTATATACTTTATGTATTTATTATTGCCTTCATTTTTCCAGATGACAAACAGAAGCTGAGTTCACACAGATGATAATATCATGTTTGAAACAAAAACTTTTTCTTAGCCATTTACATGATTGCTTCTTAATTAGAAAGAATGCATGACAGAGTTTCAACATAATAGGTGTTCAAGGTCTGTTTTCCTTTGATTCTTTCTTTTTCTTTTTCATTCAGCAATGTTTATTGAATATCCACTATGTACTAGACACAAGTTCGTTACTGTAGGTACATCAGTGAATAAAAAAGACAAAGAGCATCCCTATACCCTGTACTCACTGGGTTTATATTCTTTTCATCTTTTTATGCCAGCAGCCAATTCCCCCTTTCCCCTTCCTTCCTTCCTCCCTCTGTCCCTCCAACTTCCTTCCTTTCCTTTCCTTCCTTCCTTCCTTCCTTCCTTCCTTCCTTCCTTCCTTCCTTC
>NW_024412411.1:10735809-10816908 GCF_014898765.1 Herpailurus yagouaroundi | reverse complement strand
TTCCTTCCTTCCTTCCTTCCTTCCTTCCTTCCTTCCTTCCTTCCTTCCTTCCTTCCTGTCTCTTGCTTTCTGTCTCCCTCCCTCTTTTCCTCTCTCCCACCCTTTTCCCTTCCTCCCTTCCACTCTCTTTCCTTTTGGTATTTTTTGTTGTAGTATTTCTCTTCCCAAGCACCTACTGTTTAATTTGTCTTCCATTTCACTAGTTGAGCTCTTATTCTTTCTTATTCTACAAACACTTCCTTTCCATCCTGTGCCACTTTATTATTTTATCTAAATTTTCAATGTATTGTTATTACAATTTTGGTATTTGTAATCACTTCCAACATTCAGTGTTGTCATGCCTGCCATCTCTCTGACCAAAGAAAAGCTTTATTAACTGTGCTTCTCCAAATCCTTTATGTTGTGGTCATGGGGCAAGGGAAATCTCCAAGTCCCAGCCCCCTGGGTATTAATGGGGAGAGTTTCCAAGGTACTGAAACAGCAGATTTATTTAAAATGCGCATCATGTTCAGAACCATATTTCACTTTGAAGAATCTGTCTTAAGAAAAATGTCTCTGTTTAAAGTTACCAAAATACCATGTGCTTTCTGTTTGTTATTGCATCTCTTTGGTCCTCCTAGGATTACTTTGTCTATGTGTTCTCCTAAATTTTAGAATTCTAGCATTTCCATTTTTGTTTCTGATTGATCCATCTTGAATTAATATTAAATTTATTTCACTGTAATATATATTTTAAATGGGGTTATAAAGTATTTTCCAGGGTGCATGGGTGGCTCAGCTGGTTAAGCGTCTGAGTCTTGAATTTGGTTCAGCATATGATCTCATGGTTTGTGAGTTCAAGCCCTGCATCAGGCTCTGTGCTGACAGCACAGAACGTGTTTGGGGTTCTCTCTCTCTCTGTCTCTCTCTCTCTCTTTCAAAATAAAAAAATAAACTTAAAAAATATTTTCCAACTGTAGTTTCTGGTGTATAGACATTCAATTGATCTTTTAAAAGTGAACATTTATTCTGAAACTTGGTAAATTTGCTTATTAATTTTAGGAAAGTGCAATTTCTTAGGTTTTTTTCTACATAAACAATCATATTTGAGATTAGAGATTATTTTAACACAGCCTTTGTCATCTTTATACTTTTAATTACTTTCCCTATTTCCTTTACCCTCTAGGATGATGTTAAATAGAAACAACCCAAAATGTCCATCAACAAGTAAATAGAAAAATAATTTACGTTGTATTTATACACGAGAATGCTACTCAGTAATACAAATAAATGATAAATGCTGCAGTGTGCTTAACTCTCAGAATCATTTAGGTCAGTGAAAGAAGTCTGAAAAATGAGTACATATGTAAGAATTCATTATTATAAAATCCTGGAAAATCCAAACTTATTTATAGTGGAAAAAAAGCAGATTGATATATGCCTGGTGACAGAAGGATCTCTGGGTTAGGGAGAGCAGGATACACAGCATACAGAGGGGCATAAGAAACTTTGCAGGGAGGGGGTGAGTGATATATCTGTTGTCATGTTTGTGGAGATGATTTCCACTGGTGATGTCAAATTTTCAAACTTTATATTTTAAATAAAATTTACTATAAGTGAATTATAAGGCATTATGGCTGTACAAATGTTGAAAAATGAACTACCTAGAAATGAAAATCCTTCTACTAAACAATTTTTGGGTAAAAAAGGAAAGTGTAAGTTGTTAAGACATGTTACAATACCTTTGTAATTAAAACAGTGTAGTACTAATTCCTGATTTGACACATAGACTAATGGAAAGATATAGCAAGTCCAGAAAAAGATACAACCACATTTAGAAAGGTGACAAATGAGATATCTCAATCACAAGGAAAGAATAGAATTGTAATAATTGTTGGGACAACTGGATAGCCATTTGGAAAAATAATAGTTAAAGTTAAATTCATTCTGCATACCATACCCAAGTATATGCTTCAAATGGATCATGATTCTCTGGGTATTCAAAATGTAGCACCTATCAATAGTTCATTCATTTTTATTGCTAAGTAATATACTGTGAGATAGGCTACAGTTTGTTAACTATTCTCCTGTTAAAGCACATGAGTTGTTTCCAACTTTGACTATTACAAATGAAGCACTATTACAAACAGTTGTGCAGGATTTATTGTGTATGTAAGTCTTTATTTCTCTGGGATAAATATCCCAGGGTTCAGTTACTGTGTTATATCACAACTTCTTATTTCTTTTTTTTAAGAAAATGGCAAACTATTTTTCGCTGGTTGCAGAATTTTATATTCCCATTAGTAATGTGTGACTGACCCAGTTTCTGTGAATTCTCACCAGCATTTGGTGTTGTTACTATTT
Source organism: Herpailurus yagouaroundi (assembly GCF_014898765.1). Classification (NCBI taxonomy): domain Eukaryota; kingdom Metazoa; phylum Chordata; class Mammalia; order Carnivora; family Felidae; genus Herpailurus; species Herpailurus yagouaroundi. The sequence goes on along the minus strand of NW_024412411.1, from coordinate 10,814,565 downwards.
TTTTACTTTATCTGTTCTGGTAAGCGATTAGTGATGTTTCATTGTGGTTTTAATTTGCATGTCTCTAACGGCTAATGATGTTGAACATCATTTCATGTGCTTTTTTTGCCATCTGTATATCATCTTTGAAGAAATACCTGTTCGTGCCCTTTTCTCCTTTTTGGATTGTATTATTTGTTTATTATAGACTTCTGAGAGTATTTTTTATGTGTATATTCTAGATACTAGAACGTTGCCAAATTTTTGCTTTGCAAATATTTTCTCCCATTGCATAATTCACCTTTTAATCTTCTTAACAGTGTCTTTCATATAACAAAAGTTTTAATTAAATGTTGATGAAATCATATTTATCAGTTTCCCTTTCATTATTCATGCTTTATATGTCAAGTCTAAGAAGTCTTTGCCTAGCCCTGGATCATGAATATTTTCTCATGGTTTCTTTTTTTTTCCCCTAAAAGTTTTATAGTTTTATATTCCATATTTAAGTCTGTGTTCTATTTTGATTTTTTTTTTTTTTTTTTGGAGAGACAGAGAGAGGCAGGGGAGAGGGGCAGAGGGAGAAAGAGAGAGAGAGAGAGAGCAAGAGAGAATCTTTAAGCAGGCTACACACTCAGTATAGAGCCCAAAGTGGGGCTCTATCCCACAACACTGGGATCATGACCTGAGCTGAAAGCAAGAGTCAGATGTTCAACATACTGAGCCACGCAGGCACCCCTTGAGTTAATTTTTATGTAAGCTTTGAGATGTAGGTTGAAGCTCCTTTTTTTTTCTTTTTAACATTCTGTACGTCCAAATTTCTATGTATGTCCAAATGTACACAATTTTTTGAAAAGGCTCCTATCTCCATTGAATTGCTTTTGTGTTTTTGTCAAAATCATTTGTGGATGAACAGGAAACAGAGCAGGACTGAGGATGTAAAAACCCAAGTATCTCTTGGGCCCTCCAGGATCCCTATTTCCAACCCCTGCCCCTGGGAGGTATGAAGTAGAGCAAGGTCCACAGGCAAGAAACAGCAGCAGGAGCCAGAGAAACCTTCAAGAGCAAGTACCCCTTCAGCAAGAATCTGTAGACTTGAGTCTTAAGAGAGCAAAATGTACAGGTGTGGTTCAAGACCTACTGGGCCAGATCCTCTAGGCAGGAGCCACGGCAATGACTCCAGAGGCAGTAAGGCAGGCTGGAGAGTCCATGGTGCATCAGCCATATGCCCAGGAGACTGTCTCTGAGCAACTGTTTTAGCAGGGAGGGGCAAGAGGGGACCTGTTTCTAGAGTCCCCTCCATATCCAGCTCTTTGGGAATCTTCCCAGCAGCAGGGCCCACAGGCCTCAGCCAGGGCCAGGCCTGAGGAGAATGCCCAGCCCCAATCTGTCCCTAGGACATCTATGCCTTGGACTTCTTGCTAGGCCCTGTGTTATTCTCTGACTTCACAGAACTCCTCTGTAAAGACCCCTTCAGGGAGTCCTCCATGGTACCCGTGATGCCTGGGATTCAAGAGAAGGATGGCTTTGTGGACAAGAACTACACCAGCCCCAGGATGTCACTAAATTTATAGGGAAGCCTGTGCTTACAAGCGTTGGGTGGGTGCTGATGCAGGGATTACTCTTCAGCAGCGTGACTGCACCACCATTTATTTATTCAACCAGCTGGTGGTAGGCATTGGGTATTTTTGCTATGCAGCCAACATAAATTACTGCCCCACCCCGCCTTTTGGGACCCACATGGTCATTTCTGTTGTTTCTTGGGAAAAGTAATGGAAATGTTGCTCATATCATATGTTTAGCTTTAGCAGATGCTGCCTAAACACTTCCTAGAGGGAGTTGACTAGCTTTGTTAGCCCAACACTGCGTTGGTATGCTTCACTGACATTTCGGATTGTGAGACTTTTTTTTTTTTTTTAATATGTATTTATTTTGAGAGAGAGAGAGTGAGAGAGAGAGAGAGAGAGTGTGTGTCCCAAGCAAGCTCTGCTGTTAGCACAGAGCCTGATGTGGGGCTCTAACTCATGAACTGAGAGATTATGACCTGAGCAGAAATCAGGAGCTGGACACTCAACTGACTGAACAACCCAGGCACCCCAGGATTGTGAGACTTTTTTTTAAAGTTTATTATTTATTTTGAGAGAGGGGAGGGGCAGAGAGAGGGAGAGGGTGAAAGAGAATCTCCAGCAGGCTCCATGCTGTCAACACAGAGTCTGACATGGGGCTCAATCTCAACTGTGAGATCATGACCTGAGCTGAAATCAAGAGTTGGACATTTAACTGACTGAGCCATCCAGGTCCCTAGGATTGTGAGACTTTAATGTTTGCTGCTATGCTACCTTGCACCTTTGTTGTGATTTTAATATTAATTTCTCTGATGATTGTGAGGTTGAGTAATTTTTACATGTAATTGGACATTAGGAAACTTCCTAAAAAGCCCATTTTTCGAGTTGATTTTTTACAAATACTTATGCTTTCTTAATATATAATTTTCTTGGTAATTAACATGTTTCAGACATCTTCTGTTATGTGGCTTGTCTTTTTACTTCTGGGGTGTTTTGGGGTGTTTGAGGAAGTTTTAATGTTATTTATTTTACCATTTTCTCTCTGTGTGTACCATTAAAAAACACAGTCACTGGTAGGATGCTACTTTAGTTTAATTTAGTTATCTTTAAATATATATAAATACAAAAATATTTTTACATTTAGCAAAGTAGCAGACTGTGACAATTATGAGAAGTACAGTTTGTACATTAATCTGTTTTTCTTTTACTTTTCTGCTGTCTTGTAAACCCTTCACATTTCCAAGGTCTTGAAAATCCGCTGCCCAATTATCTTCTAAAAGCCTTATTTTACTTGTTATGTTTAGTCATTAAAGGAATTCTCCTGATTATTGTTTGCAATGTGAGGTAGGGATTCAATTTCTTTTTCTTTTCTTATAGATACCTAATGTTTTCTGTCATTTGTAAAGATTGTGCTTTCTCCACTACTTCACAGTGCTACCTCTATTGTTTATCATGGTTTCATTAATGTACAGTGTGCTTCTGGACACTATACTCTATGCTAATAGAATATATATATATATATCTTATATATGAGGCAGAGGGAAACCTAGTTATCTCACTACCATGCTGCTAGTTCCCAAGGTTTCTATCTAATCTTCCTTCTTCTCTTTACTTTTCGGAATCTTCATATGTTTGTTTTATATAGAATCCTGGGGTCTTTTTTTTATTGTACTTAATGGGATATGGGAAAAGTATGTATATTTCATTTGCAGAAGTTCAGCAAGTTTTTTTGTGTGTGTGGTGATAATAAATGAACAAATTAGACATCTGCTGGTTATTGGGAACCAGGGTAACCAGTAAGGCAAAAGGGATATACAAATATAGAATAGGGGAGGATACAAAACAGTGCTCTAGGGAGGGATTAGAACTGGTAGTATTGATGTAAACTCATGCCTGTTTTTTTTGAAATAATGCCACATTCGTGTTCATGCATGTATTTGTGCTCATATGTATATATGTATATACATGTGCCTATGTTTATGTGTACATATACTTTCTAGCTTTGCCTCTGTAAAAGCCAAGAAGCAAATAACATCTGTATCTCACCTAGAAATGAACATGCTTAGTGTACAGATTGTTATTTCTAACACCATTCCTCCCTTTAAAAAACAGAAACATAAAAACAAAAAAGAATAGAAAAAATAAAAACTCAACAAAAGAATTGCTGATTCCAAGGCTAGAGTCAGGTATGCTGATGATGATCTTGGAACATCTTATCTTTCTGGAAAGCTAAAAATTTTAAATTAATAAGTTCTAAAAAATAATGTGGCATGTAATAATGACACTGGAACCAGGTAGAAAGGGCTTCCACTGAGCAATTTGGGAGCATTAAAAGAAATAAGTACAGTAACGAATTACAGATAATTGGAAAAAATAGGACTCCATGAATCCTTTCCGATAAAGTAGAGAAAAACAGAGAGACAGAGAGAGAGACAGACAGCAGAGAAGGAGATCTCTTGCTAATAGTAGAATACTTAGTATGTTATGGACATGGAGAGTATTGGAGTCAGAAAATTATTGTTTTGTAACCATTATATCATCAATGGGTGTTAATACAAGGGGAAATATGGATGAAACATATGGGCATGACCTTAAAGGGATTTTCCACAAATGGCTTAATGATTATGAGGGGGAAAACAATAATGAGAGAGTGTATAACTAGGAAAAAAACATGATTGGCTGATTAAAATTTACAGAACCAGTGAGGGGCAGACAGAACTCTATGCCTTCAGAGATGATACTCTGAGAAGAGCACATCAATTATGCAATATTACAACTGAGAATGTATAACCTGAATCTAATCATTAGGAAACATAAGACAAATGTAAAATTGGAAATGATCTATTAAGGAAAAAAAAAAAAAGAAGGAAATGCATTCCTCAAAAAAATGTCACGAAAACAAAAGAACAGCTATGGGACTTCCAGGTTAAAGGAGGCCGAAAAGATATGAGAGATAAATGCAATAGCTGACTCTAGATTGGCTATTCTCCTGGAGGAAAAAAATGCTACAAAGGACATTAATGGTTCAAGTGACAAATTGGAAAATGGACAATAGATTTGATTAAGCTTTTGTTAGTGTTAAATTTACTGAAGTTGATAAAAGCACTTGATTATATATTTTACTCTTGTAAAATGTACTTTGAAAAACTAGCAAGGGGACATGATATAAATACATTATCCTCAAATGGCTCAAATCTTTCTTTCTGTTGCTAGATCAAATGATAAAGCAGGTTAACCAAATGTTAGAAATAAATAAATCTAAGTAAAGGGCATGCAAGTGTTTTGTATTATTCTTATTTTTATAACTATTCTGTATATTTAAAGTTATTATCAAATAAAGAGGTTTTAAATATTAAATGTTTAACATAGTTGCCTAACTTAATACAAATGAGCCCTGAAAAGATTGTTAGCCATTAACTTTCCTGTCCTTTGTCTTGTGGTCCTGATCTGCAAAATGGGGATAATACTATGATCTACTTCATGATTTGCTGTGAGGATTAAAAATAATGATAAATGCAAGATGCCTAGAAAGTGCCTGGCAAGTTGTAACTATTAGTAACAAGCAGTAACTATTAGTTTCCATTATGTGATTCTCCTGGCTGCTGCTGCTGGTGCTGGTGGTCTTTACATGATCATTATTGTAAACATGCCCAGGGATCCAAGGACTCCATGGCAGATCTCAGACTGACACCAAGTATCTTGATTATTCTGTTCTTTTCCACTGTATTGCATTTCTTGATTTGAGTTTGACCTCACATTGTTAGTGGCAGAGCTTAGTTTGAGGGAAGATAATTTCAATCTTAATGTTTTAGCCTTTTTGCAGAGACAGAATATGATAAACAATATAAGGTTAATGGCAAGTTCTCTTCTGGCTTTTCTGATGGATCAGTTCTAGAATGTAAAATCCTAAGGAATGGCACACAGCAATGAAACACTGTATCAGTTAGGGTATAGACCCTGAAAAGACTCATTTGTGCCTCAAAGAGCCTTACACATTCTTTGTGTCAATTAAAAAAAAATCTATAGCTTGTGGTTAACCCTTCATACTTTACAGAGCATATTCTTGTGCACTTTAAATGACTCACTCATAGCCGTGGGTCTTCCTCAATCTTGCCATTGGATTAATGTTTAAAGGAAATTGAGATTGCGTTTGAACTCAGATTTTGCCTCTAGCCCCAAACATTTCTGCTATAACACAGAATCCCTGATTTTAAAGTAGTCATTAGTTTAAACCATCATAATTCGATTGTTATAAATAAGTCTGCATCTGCAGCTCTCTGTGGAATTAATGTTTTGAATTGCCTTCTAGGTAAGAGCCTATCTTGCCTAGGAAAACAACCTGAAAAGTTTTAACTTCGGGATTCATCAATTAGACTTTGTGTTCAAGACATAGGGGTTTAAAGGGGGAAAAAAATCAATTCTAGCTATAAAATGTTGAGTAGAGATTTTTTTTCTTTTTTTTTTTTAATCTTGTGCTGATGCGGGAGGCAGTTGTCTCTATCCAAGGCTGATCACATCTCCTCTATTTGATTGATTGTTAAATCTATTGATGAGTGAGCTGTACGGCCAGAATCCCCAGCAGCAAGGTCAGCGGACTGATTCCTCAAGCGGGGACGCTGGGGTCTGTGCGGAGAAACCGCCTCCCCGCAGGAGCATTTTGAGTATGCAGAACACATCGGCTCAGCCTGGGGCCGGCACTTAGTGCACACACACGCACACGCTCACGCATACGCGCGCACCCCAGCGCTTATCCCTCAAGTGAGGCGGCGTTAGCAAGCGCAGCCCCAGCTCCCCGGGCTGAGCTCCCGGCGGCGCTGCCTGATTCGCCAGCGGAGCCCCGAGCCGGGTTTCGAGGCACCCGGCCGGCAGCTGCCTCTTCCCCGGCCCCAGCAAGAGGGCTCCCTCTTCCCAAAGCCGGTCAGCCTGGGGAGGAGGGTGCTCCGAGAGGACGCCGACACCGCTTCCTGCTCCTCTCTCCCGCCGTGCCAGCTGCCTCACCGGCCACTTTCAGGTAGGCGCCAGCAGTTTCTTGGGAACCTTCGCTCTTGCCGCATTCGCTTTAACGGCCGGAGACTTTTTCACCCCAGCAAGCAGGCCGAGGAGGGTTTGGTAGTTTCGGCAGTGATTTCGGATTTCGTTCTGATTAAAGTTTCGACGCAGATGGTAACTCTCCTTCTCTCTCCTCGCCCTTATAAATATTCTGCAAATAGGAAACTCAGCTCCAGTTTGTGATTCATAGGCAACTCCACATTTAGCGCCTGTGTGGTTCCAACCTTTGGAGTTAGTGACAATTGTTATGTAACTCTGCATGTGTGATTTGGAGACCTTTAAATATGCTCTCCTTTGGCTGAGGAAAACCTACCTCCGACTCCTAAAATAAAAGCCAAGTGATCCAAACTCTTCCTCAGCATTTAACATTCAGTGATATGCAGACAAGAGGAAAGTTGCTGAATCACAGAAGTTTAATATTCATGCAAATCGCTGTATTTGTCAGAGAAAGCCAGGAAGCAAATGTCTTTTCATCTCTTTGGGCTCTTATGTATATCTAGAGAACGTGGATTTGAAGAGAAGTTTTGGGTTGAGAGAAGTCTGTTTTGGTAAGGGGGGTAAACTAATTAACACGCTAAGGAATTGACTGGAGGAGATATCTTCTGCTAATAGGCGCTGGATTCCAGGATTGCATTTAGGGGGTTCTTACTAACAGATTTATCTTTGTGAAACTCCAAACAAACAATGGTTTGTTGATTTGAGTCTGCTTGCCTTAGTGACGTTAATCTGCACTTGTTGTCACCCCAAACATTTCTTAACTGTACCCCTTTTCCTGTCCACAATTCTCAGTAAAGGAAAATTATTGGATAAACGTTTCAACAACTTGTTAAACATTTCCATCTCTTAATATTCATTTAAATCATTTCATGCATATTATCTCACAGGGAGTTTTATGAGAGAATAATAGCCATACTTTAGCCAGTTGGATTGAAATGAAATAATAAAGAAATATTACTTAGAAGGCATGCATCCCGTATGTAAGTCAGGTTAATGACTGAATTACCACTGACTTCAAAAGTGAGGTCTTATAAGAGTTTGTGGTAATTTGCAAATTAATCAATGTAGGTATTTGTGACTTTTTGCAGATAGCACTTTGTATTGTGCTGCACTTGTAAAACTTAATATGTCTTTCCATTATCCTTCTGGAAAGTGCCTCTAAGCCACAGTGTATCTTGACGGTATGTCTGTCTTGACATGCATGACCTCAGTTCTGATGTGGGAACATGGCACGTAACTTTAGGCAGATCTACCTTTATGCTTGAAAGTCAAGGCGTCACCCGGGATCAAGAATTTTCAAGGTTGGCCAGCGAGGTATCTTCTCCACTGATAACTCCAGGAACCCCTTGAGCAAAAAAAACCATGTGTGTGAGGCTATTTGCTGCCCCTTTGGAAGGTAGAAGAAAGAAAAAAGAGTTGCTTTCTTCACATATCATTAATGTTTAATGCAACAGACCCCTCTGCAGTGACAAAGACTTTTAGCCCATGACAAATATTTAACGTAATGTTTTCTGTCATTGCTTTTGGCTCCTACAAATATCTAAGATTTCTGCATAGGCTGCTATTAAAGTAATTTGGCAAAAAGATTCTACAGTTTGCTGTACTGTTACAATACCAAAAAAAGCACAGCTTTACTTTTTGTTACTCCACACTTTGCTTCATATTCAAACTTGGGATAAGCCTACTCATATTACTTTCTCCATGGTGCTGTGGCAGCTGATGACTTAGTCCAAGGAATTGATATTGCTCTTAGTAATATTAGGAAATCAGAAATAGCTGGGGAGATGGAGGACACATAACTTTTTTTTTTTTCATGTTGGGTGGGTGGTGTGTACTTTGAATGGAATCTTGGAGAGGGAGAGAACACACTCTCTGTTGTTATTTTTCTTTTGTCGGTAATGACTAATGTGGCAAGCAACATAAAACATCCAAAGATGTGATCTTAACCAGGCATTTTGTAGAGGTGAGAGGTAATCTAATTCATATGTTGAGCTAGCTTCTTATTCTTGTTTCCCCTTATTCCATCTCCTCTCTAATCTAGATTTGTGGGGCAGATGAAAAGTTAGCTAGTTGCTTGCACATTATGGATCTCCGGTCTGAGCTGTCTTTGCTGAGAGGGAATCAATTTCATTTTATTTGCAGCCAGAGGTGATGACTCCTCTGTCACCATGGTGGCTTCTAGTCACCAGCCTTCTTAATTTTGAAATAGTTTTATTCCTCCTCTGTATCTGTATCTTTATTCCTTCTCTGTATTCCTTTCCTTGGTAGCTTGGTGAATTGATGTTTTGGGGGATTTTTTTTAAATAAAAGCAAAAAAGGGATACTATGGATTCCATCAAAGAAGCAGGTTAATATTCAGTACTATTAGATCATACACATTTAACTTCTCAGCTGTCAGTGGGATGAGGTTGATGGTGCAGTCCACAAGCAGTTCTATACATGCATGACAACTTTTACAGACCTATTCTGACCAAGGCAAAAGGAAGAGAAGAAAAAAACATATAAGCAGAATTTATAAGCTTTCACGAAATCCAAAAGGTGCTGAATACCGAGAAAACCATGCAGTTACACTTACAAGCTGATTTTCCCCAAATTGCCTTGGATTATATACTAGCTCTAACAATGGCATATTGTATGCACCCTTCAGGGCTGCACTGAGTGATAGCTGTAAATTAGAATGAAGAGAAGAAAATGCTCTACAGTTTCAATATTGAAGAGAATTAGGATCCAGATGGTAAAGCTTTTTATAGCAATACATTGGATGGTATTACAAGTTTCTGTGGCTACTGCCCTATTACATTCCCTCTGCTAAAATGCAGTTTGGTGGAGGAACTGATTGCTAAGAGCAATCTCGCAAATCTAGAAAAGTGAACTTTCTCTACACTTTAAATTTCCCATCTTTGCTGGCTTATTTTTATTTCCCTAATCCTTAACTTTTCTCTCATTCTAAATCCAAATTCAGTCAAAAGTAGATAATGTGACTTGTTGTTTGAATTTTTAAGGTGTTGCTTTCTTTTCTTTCTCTCACCCTTTCCCCCCATCCCCGGGTATCTTTTCCACATTATGAATGCATTTGAAGGTATATGAGACTGGGCATGGTTGCAGAATGATTATTAGACAGGTTTCCATCTGGCTTTCTAAATGTCTCTGGTCTAAGACCAACTCTTCTAATTATCCTGTGTCTGTAAAGACAATTCTGATAATAACTTACGGGGGATTGCTCAGGTGTTCCTTTGTTCAAGACATTAGGTTTGCTTCGAAGTGATCATTTTTCTACTACCTGTATTCTCTAGGGAGAATCTTAATGCCTACAACCTCTGGGGCCACACTGGTGTGTCTGCTGAGGCATAGATATAGAGAGTGAGCCACCTAGTGGTGATGAAGAGTAATTTTGATATTTTTCGCTGAGTCTTCCAAGGTGATGGAGCATTGCTAATTTTGTTATATTGCAAAGGGTTGTTGGTTTTGTGAAGCTCCCTTCAATGATATCTCTGCTTTTCAAATCAACCTTTTAGTTACAAGTACAGATTTCATAACTTTATTCCTTATTTTTCTACCCTGATATGACGTCTTTTCCCTCAAATTTTTCCTTGTGTGTATTTGTTTTAAAAATATGTTTGTTATTTTTCATGAACTTAATAATAAATATTTTATAGGTATGTTATAAATACTACTGTGTAAATATATGTAAAAAATTCATTAAAATGCAATAAAATTACATGTTTCCCCAGGATATTTATACTGTATTTTGAATAGCTTATGTAAAATGAAGTTCAGTATGCTTAGTTATGTTTGTATTTGAGGAAATATTTATGTATCTATGAATGTAAACATGTGAAGAGAATAAGAGAAATAAATATAAATGTACAGGTAAAGGTATTCCTTTGTTCTATATCAAAGTAGAGTTAGTAGGCATCATTTCCTATGCCTTTTTAAGACTCTGTGTAATCTGTTATCAAAACTACAACAGCCCATTTGTTGGGCTTATTTCTTTTCAATATAGCTCTCTCTTATTTCTTTTCATATTTCTTTTCAATATAGCTCTCTCTTTCAGTACTTCAGATCAGTATTGGCATTGGAATAGGAGGCATAGCTATTGCCTGGAAACAACTCTTTGGAAACTCAAAGGCCTTTGGGAATGGGGTTCTCTAAATATATAAGCAAGTGCGAAAGTACTGTGCAAATGAAGGACATGGTTACTCCAGATGGTTACTTCCAATTTAGAAGAATTGGGGGCAGGTAGGGGAGATCCAGTTAAACTAGGTCTTGTATTAATGACATTTTACTCTGATCAAAAAGAAAAACAAATTTGTGAAGGTGAATGGTAGGTAACTCGGTTAATTCTTTTATTCACTCTTTTATAATGGCACTATTTAGAGAAGGTTCTAGCCAGGATCAAGTGTATAGATTTGCATTCTTGGTCTTGAAGTCAGTTTCCTTCCAGGTAGCCCCGCCTTATCCATGCTGTTCTTCAACTGAAGTCATTTATGTGAGCACACAGCCAGTATAAACTAATAACTCTCTGTATGCATTTAAAAAAAATAGTAGAAAGACATGGCTTTGAAAGTTTTTCTTCCAAATAAGTTATTGATAGCTTGAAGTATGACTACAAACAGAAATTAATAATTCCTGATTCAATCTCAAGTTATTATATAATGCTCCACTTGTTTGAAACCTAAATGGTAAAAAGAAGCTCATAAATCTTATTCAATCTGTTGTCCACGAAGTAGAATTATGTATAATAAAATCATTCTGTTGATCAAGGGCCAGCTTCCAGGTTATTGTGAAGAACTATAAAATATTATTTAAATACTTTTAATATAATGGGTTAGTAATCTGGAATATTCAAACCTTTAGGAAATTCCCACTAAATCTTAGGTGTTCATGAAAATTAATAAAAAGTTTATAATCTGTCCATAAAATTTCATTTGAGATTTTTCCCATGTGCATCAGTGATGGGGAGTACAATTTTGATGGGAATTTAGTTTGATTTTCACAAGCCACATGTTTCTCTCCTTGTAAATCTCTAAGCTAGAACTCGAGATGTGCTACAGGATTCACACAGTATTATAATCATTCTAATATATTATTTCAAGATGATGGCTGGTAAGCAACACAATTATTCACTCATAAAATATAGGGGGGAAAAGGAATAGAGCCCTTTATTTTGCGTGACTTTAGGGTATGAAGCATTGCAAAGAAAGCAACTTCCCATTTCTCTCAGTCTCTCTTTCCCTCCCTTCGTCCTTCTTTCTTTCTTTTTTTCCCCTAGCAATCCAGTGTGCTGATTTAACCTCCCAGTATTCCATTTAAGTGTCTCAAAATCCCTAGTCAACATTCAGTGTCTGAATTGTGATACATTTGGTTAATTATTTTCCACAACGTCCTTTAAATGTATGTAAATTAGACTTTTGATGAACTGGAATATTTTACAGATTCTCTGCATAAATCACACCAGGTTAAAAAAAAATCGACCTGTCTAAGGAGCAGGATATTTTTGGACCTTCCTCATTTGCTTTAGAAACTGAGGACATCTCAGTGAGGCTGCCTTCAAGTATATGCCTTCAGGGTCAGGCAGCTTGAACACTTCTCAGAGCCACTTAGTCCGCAGTTTATTCCAGTCTTTAAAGGAAACTTATTATCTGCCTATTATGTGTCAGTTGAAGCTGTGAACGAGCAAGTGAGGCAATATAAACTCTTTTATTCTCTAGGCTTGTTTTCCAAGGTAATATTTATTTATGAATAATTTACATATTTGCTTTTATAATAACATTTTCTATTACTATCATTATTATTTAATTAGAAGCAATAATTTAGAAAACCGCCTCACTCTTCTGTGTACTCAGTAGTCCAAAATAAAGCACTTTTTAAAACATTTTTTTGATGTTTATTTAGTTTTGAGAGAGAGTGAGAGAGAGAGAGACAGATAGCACCAGTGGGGGAGGGGCAGAGAGTGAGGGAGACACAGAATCCGAAGCAGGCTCCAGGCTCTGAGCTGTCAGCACAGAGTCTGATGCAGGGTTTGAACCTACAGATCTGACCCAAGCCGAAGTTGGATGCTCACCTGACTGAGCCACCCCAGCACCCCCAAAATAAAGCACTTTTAAGTGCTTTGTCTTACTGAATACTAAATAGGGTAGTGCTTAATCATTCTAAATAAAATGTGTCATTTAGAACAACTCAATTGTGGTATACCATGGGGACAGAGATTGTTAGACCATTTATTCATAGTACTTTTCAAATACCCAGCAATGATGACTATATCATATATTCATGATTTTCTTCAATTATAGGCTGAAAGTTTCTAATCCATTATTCTTCATAACGAGTCAGCTGTTTCTTGTTTTGTTTTACCCTCCACTGTTCTCGCTGTTTTTTGGAATCCCTTACTATTGTCCTTAAGTGTAACAAAAAAAAAATTTCCAATACAAAAAGGACAATAATATGCCCAATGCTCCTTCATATTGTAGGAATTTTGCCTTATACTGATTGGATATAAAATGGTTATCACGATCCAAATAACAAAAACCTGGTAACAGTCCTGACTTGCGGAAATTTTGTGTTAACAGCTTTTTTAGCAGGCTCAAGCATACCTACTACATGGTAAACTGGATATTCTCTTTGATTCAAAAGATCTGATATAGGGTACCTATGGAAGGACCAAGTATCTAGCTCTGGACTTAAGAAATAAAATTGCTCAGCTAAGGAGAACCAGGAAATGCCATACCACCTTAGATACCTACCAATTTTGTATGTGTCTCTATCTTAAGATTCTAGGGGAGTGTCACCTTGCCCCCAGGAATGAGAATTCCACATTGTCTTTCTTTCTGATTTCACTGACCACGTGGCATCATTACCCAGGTCATCTTAGGCCACAGAGTTTACATTTGTAGTAAATGTGACTGATGTGTCTCAGCTCATCTGGACTATCGTTTTGGTTTCTGTTCAATTGGGTACATCCTTCAACTACAGCTTTGGGTAAAAAAGAAAACCTACTGAGAACATGAAAATGACACACTCTTGTACCTAGAGAGACAGATCAGCCACTCTCATTTACCTCTTAAAAAGGTATGGTGGTGAAAGAAAAGAACAGATTTAAATAACGATTGAAACCTTGCCTTTGTTAATATCTCTGAGAAAAATCACTTTTCAACATTTAAAATCCTTTCTGTATTTTCTCCCTTATAACTTAGAGGCTAATAAGAATTAGAGTAACTTTCTCATGCATATAGCCATTTACTGAATATGAAACTTTTGTGAACATTTGGTGTGTTGTGTCTCCTCTCCTGTATAGATTTCTTGAGGTTCAGGGCTATTCACATAGATCAGTGTTACCAAAATCTTTACAATGATAGACATTGCCTGACGTGTTTTTTTTTTTTTTCTTTAAATAATAACTTTCCTGTAACCTCCCATGGAGATTATTCCTATTCACCATTTCTGGCATGGTACACAAGAATTAGCATTTTTAGGTAATAATTCTTAAACACAGTCACAGAAGATGGCAAACTTCTGTGCCATATATAAGGTATGGCATTTCTGGGTCTCCTTAGCTGAGTAATTTTATTTCTTAAGTCCTGAGCTAGAGACTCGGTCCTTTCATGGGTACCCTACATCAGATCTTTTGAATCAAAGAGAATATCCAGTTTACCATTTGGTAGCTATGCTTGAGCCTGCTAAGAAAGCTGTTAACACAAAATTTCCTCAAGTCAGGACTGTTAATAGGTTTCTGTTATTTGGATTGTCTTATTTGTGTGTTCCACTGTGCCTTGGACATAGTGGCACTTGGATTTTTTAAATCAACTAAATTTGACATTATTAGATCCTTCATACTGAAGCCTTTTTAAGTGTTGAATCTGATCTAACTCAATTAGTCAGCCTGCCCTGTGTCATCAATGAATTTAATAAATGTGTCTTCTACATCTTCTGCATATACATCTATGAGGTTGAACAGGGTAGAGTTCACCAACTTGCCAGGAAACCCCCTTTGTTTTGGCATTAAAGCAGTCATTCACAGTAATTGTCATCTGTGCTTGAGGTACAACGTTGGATCTAACTGTGCACCCTCTGTTCTACATGCTTTCCTTCTGTTGGTAAGGATCTATCTCAGTTGAGACTTCATCAAATCTTTACTGAAATTACTGTGTCTTACAATAACTCCTTAGCAAGAAGATTCAATTAAAAAAAAGTTTTGTTGACAAGAATTCTCATAAACTTATATAGGCTTCTGATAATCACTATATAGTATTTAAAAATTTTACAAGCTATGGATAATAATCCATTATAAAGTCTTGTGTGGTAGGTGATAAACTTACAAGTTCATTTTTCTTCATCACTAGTCTTTAGGAAATTCTTCTATTCTCTGGAACGTTTGAATAATTACCAAGAGCAGTTTTACTCTTACATCTGATGAACACCTTTGCTCAGGTATGTATTCTGTAGCTACAATCCTACCTCTTTTTGGTTTTAATCTTTGATGGCCTACATTTGTATTACCATTTATAGTACAAATGAAGACTTTTGTTCTTGGAAGTAAAAATTTGTTGGTTAATTTCGTTTCTCTCAGTTTTTATTAAATACTATACCATTGGCCCAAGGCAGTTAGCCTGTCTCTTCACAATATTCTTGTTTTTATTGCAGACATACTTAATTTTATTATTTATTATTATTTCAGCATTTTAAAGGATCTCAGCTCTGTCTAGATTTTAGCACCGATGAAAAAAAATTATATGAGTAATTTTTTTCTTGTTTAAATGATTTTTTTTAAATTCTGTGATCTGTATGAGTACTAAAAAATTGGACTTATCCCATCTATCCTAAGTCTTTCAAGCATTTGTCCTGGTATTTCGTTAAGACCACAGGATAAATAGCTTTAGAAAGTCTTGATATGAATACTGTGTTTCATGAATATATTATTTTATTAACATTTGGGGATGTCAGTAGTATGTCCTGTCCCCACCCCCCAAACCAGCTTTTGAGTTCAGCAAAGAAGGAATTCAGAGACAAACTCTGAAGTAAGTAAGAATTTAATAGCAGTTGAAGTGAAAGTACTCTCTCAAGATGGGAGAACAGGCAGGCCCAGAGGCAGCAAGTGCACTGAGGGTCAGGTTGTCTTCATTTTTTATGCTGGTAAGAGTTAGGGGTCATAGCTCGCGGTGGTCTCTGACCTGGGTGGCCCCCAATCATCTAAGGGTCTCCCCCTACAGGTCGCGAGGGAGGGGTTGGGCCCCATATGGTCCTTATCAGAAGTGTCATGGCAGCCATCCCCCACAAAGAGTGTCAAAATCACAATGTAAATATATTTAATGAAGGTATAGGTTACTGTAGGGCAGTTGTTATAGAGAAGAGCTCATGTGTGTTCCTGGTGTTTTCCTGCTGTTTGAAACTTGTTTCTTCCCTTCTTCTCCTTCATCTTGTCTTTTTAAAAAAATTTTTAATGTTTGTTTATTTGTTTGTTTGTTTATTTATTTATTTATTTATTTATTTATTTTGAGTGTGAGAGACAGGGTGAGGGTTGGGGAGGGGCAGAGAGAGAAGCAGGCTCCAGGCTCTGAGCCATCAGCACAGAGCTGGACGCAGGACTTGAGCTCGCAAACTGCCATTCGATCATGACCTGAGCTGAAGTCAGATGCTTAACCAACTAAGCCACCCAGGCTCCCCGTTTCTGCCCTTCTTAATGGTCGGGAAACTCCTGTTCCCTGCTCATATATGGCTAACTGCCTACTCTATGAGGAACATTGTATCATTGCTAGAGAAGTAAATTCAAAACTTGCTTCTTCTTTACATCTGACATTTTGCATTTGGGAGTGCATTTAAGAAGCCATTTTGAGATATAATCAGAATTGGTCAAAAAAACCCATTAAAAGTAGAAGTCATAATTACCCACAAAAGAATAAAAATCACAGTACATTGCCAATAGGTAAAATTAATTTTGTGAGTTTTTGTTTTAAATAAAATCATCTGAGGAAGAGGCAACTGGTATTTAGATTAATTAAGAAAAACAACTAGAAACACTAGTTATGAATTATAGGATTCTAGAAAAATAAAGATAACATACAACAAGTGAATTTTATAGTCAGTGCTGTATATTGGGTTGTTTCTAAAAAAATGTAATATTACTGTATTTCTCCTGGTGGCTGTTTCCTGGGGACAAGTGAGGAGGTGTTTTTTAGGCTGATGAATATTTGATTTGTTTTCAGTTATATTTTCAGTTTGCCATGGGGAGGGAAGACACAGAATGAGGGTAGTATCAAAGGATTTTGAATAACTATTCCATAAACTTAGAGATTGGATGTATGACTATGTAAAAACAAACATTTTCTCTAAATCTGTCTGTTAGTATTTTTGTCTCAGACAACACAACTCAAAATAACATAGTAAAACTACCAGCTTAAAATTTTTTCATAAGCTGTGGGAAAGGTTTTATAAATTGGATTCATATTAAGTGTATATTTTTAGGGAATGTTAAAGGGCCACCAATATCCTGATTTTGGTGGCCTCAGACTACTTCTTTCCTCTAATCCTTCAGAGTCTTCATTTAGGGAAGGGAAAGAGAAACGGCACAGAAGGTTCTGTATGATTCCAACATACAGCCTATTGCACGTGAGTACAAGCTGAGCATTTGAGAGAAATGTCTTTTGCTTCCTTTCATTTCCGTGTCTCTAGGTTGTGCATAATTTAAATCTCTTGCTTGGCTAAACATTGAATAAAATAAGTGAGAGTTTAAAAAAATAACAAAAACTTAGAAATTGAATCTAAGATTGTGATTCAAGAACTCAGTCCATGAATTGTCTCTCTGTAGGAGTAGAGGGAATTGAGATCATGGTCAGATTCAGATGTATTATGGATGGTCAGAATAAAGTGCTCATACAACATTATGAGTCACAAGATGTGAAGTACTGAGCTGATGTGACATCTGAAAGGCAGCCTCAGAGAGGCAATGTGGGGAGTCTACAGGTTACTCATATGACTGTCTCATACAACTTTGATACTCAAGTTACTACTTTTTATTTAAAAAAAAAAAAGATGCCTGCAAGATTAAAGGGTGCAGTGCCTCACCTTCACTTCGTCCCATTTTACGGTGTCTCTCCCTTTTCTCTCTTGCCATAGTTGCCATGCAAATTCCTGACCAGTCACATGTGGTGGTGGTGACAGAGGTCAGCATAGGGACGCCAGTGTTTTTGATTGTTTAGTTTCAACTTTATCTTCATGTGGCAGATTCTGTGCTGAGCATCTCATGAGTGTTGTCTATTTTCACCTTCAAACCAATCCCATGAATTTGGGGCTGTGATTGTTCCCCTTTCAGAATTAGGAAATTGAGATCCTGGGAAGTTTCAAAAATGTTACAAAAATCCTAACCATAAGACCCTAGCTTCATTGATAATTGGTAATAGTTCTAGGACCAGAGTGTAGCTATTCCTTTATCCTCTGATCTAGCCCCAGCTCATTAATGCTTAGTTCGTTAACTAAAGCTCATACTGTAGCAAGTGCAGCTAAGTGAATACATGCTTCTGAAGTACTTCTAGACCTTTTTCTTAGGGCCTATGAGAGGTAGTTGAGTATGCTGTTTGCAGCCTGGTTTATAGTGTGCTTCTATGCACCATCTGAGTGATGGTAAGTAAGTTACTTAACCTCTGTGTATGTGTTAGTTTTCTGATTTGTAAAATGGGATAATAATGTTTTCCTCATGAAGTTAGAATGAGGATTAAATGTATTCATATGTGTATACAAAGCACTTAGAACAGTGCTTGACATATAGTGAGTGCTACCTAAGTGTTAGGTATAACTTTCTTGTTTCCATCTCCATAATGGGGGGAAAAAACCTCACAGAGTCCGTTTTTTCCTTATTTCCTATTGTGTTTCATATAATCCTTTATTCTTTAGAACACATGACATCAACACGTGTTTTCCAATTCTGCATAGGATGTTAGAACTATAGAGAAGACTATAGTATGGCCCCTGAGCTGAGGAGCTTGGACAAGTGACAAAATACTAGAAAAAGAATATAGCCTGTGCTATGACAGAATAATGAAAGCAGGATACCATAGTACTAAGTATCCATTCTCCTGAAAGAAGGTTTAACAAAGGTTACAACTTTCACCTAGGTTTTGAAGGAGAAATTTACAAGGCCAAAAAAAAAAAAAGTGTGAAAATTGTTTCAGACCCTAAGGCCAATACAACATTTATAGTGATCTGAGAACAAATTGCTTTTATTTATTGTTTGTTTGTTTGTTTATTTATTTTGGAAACTAAGACAATGAAATCAGGGAAAATGTGGAGAGGAGCAATGGTATGATATTGCAAGAGGTGGGCAAGTGCCAAATGTGGAGAGATTCTATCCCATACTAAGAAGCTTTAGAGAATTTTTAAGCCAGAGGGACATGCTCCTCAAAGATACCTCAAAGCAATAATGGACTGTGACAGTGTTTTTGCAAGTTGGCAAAGATGCCAACTTTCCAAAAATGTATCATGTTCTGGCAATTAAAAATAATTGCATTTCAGGGCGCCTGGTGGCTCTGTCATTTAAGCCTCCGACTTCGGCCCAGGTTATGATCTCATGGTTCATGATTTTGAGCCCTGCATTGGGCCCTCTGCTGTCAGCACAGAGCCTGCTTTGGATCCTCTATCGTCTTCTCTGTCTGCCTTTCCCCCACTCATTCTCTCTCTCTCTCTCTCTCTCCAAAAAAAAAAAAAAATAATAATAATAATAATAAATAATTGCATTTCTTATTGCTGGAAAAAGGAAAATGTTATTATTCCTTCTATCTATGGGTGAAGTTGTGATTCTCTATGTAAGCTTCTGGAGATTCTCTGTAGGGAAAGGGACATTATAGGAAGAATAATTTTGAACTGCCAAAGAGTAAGATTCGTCCAAGGAGGTGTTACAAAATTCATAATTATGATTACTCAAAACCAGTCTATGTGAATGACAAATTATTCTGTCCTTTCTCTATGGTAAGTGGTATCCTAATAGAATTCCGACTTTATTTAGATTCTAAAATTTGATTCTCTGGATTGTAGCGCATACTACTTTCCATGGCTGTCCTTCTCTCTGTGTCATGATTTTTTAAAACAAATATTATTAAAATTAAATCAAGTAATGATATGTAAAATATATTTTATTTGTTTATTTTATTTATTTTTATTGTAGTGGTCGATTTATTGTCACCTTCCCTCCCTTGTCTTCTCCCCCTGCGTTCACAAATCATCACATCATCAGTTCTGGTTGATGCATAACTTCCTGATATTCTTCGTAGTCAGAATCGAGGCCGAGAGCAGTAGTACCAGGTGATTCCAGGGCATTCTTCTCTTCTCTGTCCTATGTCACCACAGCTCCAGACACCGTTCTTGGTACCCCCAGGAACTCCTCATTCACTGGACTTTGGAGTGGGTCTGCCTCAGGCTGGGGAGTGTCTCTCTCTAACTTACCTGGAGAAAGGAATGGGACCCTTTATTCTTCCTTGGATCCCTCCCATCTCCATATTGTTGTTAGAGTGCAGAAGAAGGGGAAAAATTATGGCTATGGAACAAAACGGTAATTCCGTAAGTGGCATTTAGATTTACATTTGGGTTGCTGAGATATCCCCCCCCAGGATGCTGAATTTCTGCAAAATAAAATGTCTTCCCTCAAAGGCATAACTGATGCATCCATTGCTTCTACCTGGACTTGTGGTTGGAGTCAGCAATCGCGTTTCCAATGCCATGACCCCATCAGGCCTGGTAAGTTCTGCACTTACAGGAGCCATGTGATTTGGGACAAAGAGGATCTCAAGCTTCTTCCCTGTCTCTCCTTCTGATCCTAGAGTTTGACTTCCTGAATTTTATCTTTGTAGCCCCATGAGAAAACCTAGAAGGGAGACAACTCTAAACCATGTTCAGTCTTTTTTTTCCCTTCCATTTTTTAAAATATAATTTATTGTCAAATTGGCTAACATGCAGTGTGTAAAGTGTGCTCTTGGTTTTGGGGGTAGATTCCCGTGATTCATCACTTACATACAACACCCAGTGCTCAACCCAACAAGTACCCTCCTCAATGCCCATCACCCATTTTCCCCTCTCCCCTCCCCACCCCCCTCATCCACCCTCAGTTTGTTCTCTGGATTTAAGAGTCTCTTATCGTTTGCCTCCCTCCCTCTCTGTTTGTAACTATTTTTCCCCCTTTCCTTCCCCTCTTGTCTTCTGTTAAGTTTCTCAACTTCCACATAGGAGTGAAAACATATGATATCTGTCTTTCTCTGACTGACTTATTTTACTCAGCATAATACCTTCCAGTTTCATCCACATTGCTGCAAATGGCATGATTTCATTCTTTCTCATTGCCAGGTAGTATTCCATTGTATTTGTAAACCACATCCTTATCCATTCATCAGTCCATCAACTGATAAATATAATATATGTTAGAAGACCTAGATGACTTGAGGCTGCAAAAGTAACAGAATAAAAAATGTTCCATTTTTTACTTCTCTATATTGTCTAAGAATTCCTGCCCCTCAGAATTGTGGTGATGTCTAGGTTGACACATATTTATTTGATTATCAAAATAGACCAAGTATTGTCCCTATGTATGAAGAATTGCATACCTACATTCTTCTCTGTCTCTCTCTCTTGTTCTCCTTTCCTTATCATTCTTCTATTTATCTCTCTTTTCCCCTAAAAAACAAAATGTTCTAAATGAGTAGAAAAAAATCTCTTCACTCAGAATATGACCAGGCTGTGAATACTAGATCCCTCATTCACTTCTAGTGTGACTTTGAAAGTCACCGAAGGTTTCTGTTTTTCCATTTCCTTACCTACAAAATACAGGTAATATTTATGTCATAGGTTTGCTTTAAAAAAGAAATGAAATACATAGTCTGTTAATGTAATTATCTACCTGAAATATCAGAAATATTCAGACATTAATGGGCCTGGATTCTAACTATGGTTTGTTTAAGTATCCAGCGATTGGTACAACTATTCGTAACTTATATTACCTTAGAAATTCTGAATTGAGTTATCATAGAGCTGGTTACTAAAATGAATTGATGAATTCTATAAATGCTTAGGTTAAAAAAAAACAGTGATTGAGACATGGATATTGTCTTATTCATCTTTATATTCTCAAGGTGTGGCACTTTGACCAGACAAATAGAAAGTGCAAAATGTATGTTGAATGATTTTTTTTTAATTGGCATACATGAGCAGAGTCTATGTGGCCTCACTAAATCATACAGTATCTAAGCACGCTGTTCACCTTAATGACTGAACATCAAAAAATATGATTTATCTCTTTCAATAATGTTTTCATGAGAAATTAAATAGAGCTACATGTAGTAATGCTTTATAAGTATTCAAAAACCACGGTTTTCTTCTGTTTTTGTCATTGTTGTTGTTTTGTTTTATATTATTTTCAGGCATTTAGACCAGACCTGTGGTCAGCTGTAGCTAAGGTTACATAAGATTCAGCTGTGTATAGAGACCTGTGACCAACTTTCTGATTCATGGCATAATGAGAAATAAAGATATGATGGAATAGATTGAACATGACTCATTTCCAGATAATTTTAAGTTGAAAGCTAATCCTAGAAGTTCCAAAAATGTCTCTAGGCAGTGACATAGTAAATGATTCCTACATGAATGTTTTAAAGCCACATCCAGATTGCTCCAGAAGTGCACAGAATCGTGCACATACAGAAACTAATTTGTTTTACCTCCACTCCACAAATCTTTTTGATATAGTTCAACAAGTATTTTTAAATCACCTGCTACATGAAGATTCAGCATGTTTTTATTTTCTCACAAGCTGACTGGAGACAATTTATTTCTCTTATCTGTGATTCAGATTTTTTATCAACAAATAATAGCATAAATGAATTAAGGTTTTCCCATCTCTAATGTCCCAATATCTTAAGTCTGTGATTGACCTCATTACTTTGATAATATGTCATTTTTATTCTAAATTATTTTAAACTTCAAATTTTTGAGAGACAGTGTCTCTCATTTTTATGCCTCCTAATCAGTGTCAGTCTGATTCTAAAGTCTTTTTTTTTTTTTTTAATTTGAGAGAGAGAGAGTGCATGCGTGCAAGTGAGGGAGGAGCAGGAGGGGAAAAGAGAGATAGAGAGAGAGAGACAGACAAAATATCTTAAGCAGACTCCATGCTTAGCCTGGAGCCCATTGTGGGGCTCTTTCTCACAATCCTGGGATCATGACCTGAGGTGAAATCAAGAGTCAGTAGGTTGAGACCAACTGAGCAACCCAGGTGCCCCCAAGTATAAAGTCTTAATAGTCTCCCATAATGTATCCAATTTCTTAATATTCATCTCCTGACACTTTCTAACATGTCATTGTCATGGTTATATTCTTTTTTTTAATGTTTATTTATTTTTAAGAGAGAAAGTGTGTGAGAGTGGGGGTGGAGCAGAGAGAGGGGAGACAGAGGATCCAAAGTAGGCTCCATGCTGACAGCAGAGAGCCTGATATGGGGCTTTA
Source organism: Herpailurus yagouaroundi (assembly GCF_014898765.1). NCBI lineage: Eukaryota > Metazoa > Chordata > Mammalia > Carnivora > Felidae > Herpailurus > Herpailurus yagouaroundi. The sequence continues at coordinate 10,791,508 of NW_024412411.1, read as the reverse complement.
ACTCATGAACTCTAATATGACCTGAGCAGAAGTTGGACACTTAACCAAGTGAGCTACTCAGGTGCCCCTTCTTTTTGTTTTTAAATGTTTATCTATTTATTTAGAACAATTGAGAGAGCAGAGGACGGGTGCAGAGAGAGAAAAACAGAATCCCAAGCAGGCTGCACACTGTTAGCACAGAACCCCATGCACGGCTCAAAATCACCAACCATGAGGTCATGACCTGAGCCTAAACCAAGAGTCAGCCACTTAACCAACTGAGCCACCTAGGTGCCTCAATACCATGGTTCCATTCTTAGTGAGCTACGTAGGTCCTAGAAGAGGAAGGTAGCTGACCATGAGCTAAACCATTTTGGGAAATACCTTACATAACCAGAGAATATTGATATTAGGGACACTTTACAGTTGGTCTAGTTCAGTGGGTCTCAGGTTTTAGTGTGCCTCAGATATACATAGAAGTCTTGTTCAATTATAGACTGCAGGATCCCATTCTCAAATTTTTCAATTCAGTGGGTCTAGGTAGGGCCCAATAATATGCATTTTTAGCAAGTTTTCAAATGATGATGAGGATGAGGATGATGGTCTAGAGCCATACTTTAAGAAACACTTCTCTAGGTCAACTCCCTTACTAGGGACAGGTAGTGGTGGTCCAAATTTACACTGCAAGTTAATACCAAAATGATGTTATGGCACAATACCTAGTCCCATGTTCTCTTCCATTAAATCAATGTTTTTGATAGTATATTATGTGAAACATTACTTATATCAGAAAGAATACATGTTCAAATAAATAGCAGTTATTTACTTATTTGCAATTACATTTGTTCAGAATACTTTTTTCTTCACGTCTAAATATGATTAATCAGCCTATACCAAGTCTTTAATCGCTCTTACAAATGTTTCCTTAGGTAATTTTACTTTAGTTGTTTTATAATCCATTTCATTTGCATGCTTTCAGGTTTTGATTGCCCTTGTCCCTGCTGGAGCTTCTCTCTTATTATTAAAGCTATAGTCATAAGATGCGAAAGCTCATCATTTTCTGAAAATACTCAATTTTCAACACGATAGTATGTATTTTCCTCCAAGGGTCCTGATATCTGGTTAATGTATGAAATTATTGTCCACAGGTAGGCTTCCTTTTGGTAGAAGGAAAATAAGATTGCAAATTAGGTTTCTTTTTTTTTTTTTATTTAAGATTTTCTATATCTGGGCCTTAATACTGTCAGTCGAGAAAGATGCTGTATGAATATCAATCAAAGGACTGAAAAATGATTAGTATGTCCTGCCAAAAGATAAGACGATTTGAAACAGATAAAGCTCTGCCAGGACAAGTGTTTTTCTATGTATGTTTTAACAAATTAGTCCTTGTTCTAGGAAAGGGCTAGGAAGGGGCTAGGAAAGGGCTAGTCCTTGTTCTAGGAAAAAGGAAAAACAAACTATAAATGACTCAGAAAAGATAAACCTATATGGCAAAGAGAAAAACAGGTCTACATTTTCCTAGGTAGAAAGAGGAAAAGAAAGCCTACAGAATTTGATCAAGCCAGGGAGAAAAATTCTTGCCTCATTTGCACAGGCTAAGCCAGGTAACGGAAAACATGCAAGTTTTACAGGCAAAGAGACCAGTACATGAGTGATGTTTCCCAATTTATGTGGCTCTGACCTAGGGAAATTTTTTTAATCTCTTAGAATCTCAGGTTTCTCATCTGTAAGCAAGGATGTGAGTAACACTTGTTTTTGCTGGGTCATAGTAAGGATAGCTTCTTTGAATGCAAGGGGGCATCTGTCTCTTGTTGGTAGCTAGGGTTACTCCTAACACTAGTCAGAGCAAAGAATGCAGGTGACTAAGCCACTTTATCCTTCAACTTTATCCCACAAAGATAACTGTATTGCCTTAAGATTGATATACAAACTAAAATGCTGATGGGTGCTTTAAAAGGCATCATAACATTTTTAAAAATTTAGTCTCATAATTAACCAAAAGCTGACTATGTCACACACTTTAGGAAAATAAAGTTTATTTTTTTGTAGTTCCAACTCACTTAAATATGCTTTTATTTCTTCCATCCAAAGTTTGGGTTGTCCCAATCGTTAAGCAGATGATCTAACAAATATAAAATATGTTAGCTCAGAGAAAACTATTGAACATTGTGATAGAACTTGATACCCTTATTGGATTATATCACTTTTCAAAAAAAACACCTTTTAGGTAAGATGTTCCTTAATGCTTTTTCACTCTATGTCTCTATTGCCTCTTTCATTCTTGTCTTGTTAACTTTAATTATCCTGGGTGGCAAATCAGAACAAGTAGCTTGACTGATTTAATTCTATACATGTTTATTACAAAACATTCACTTTCTTTACAAAGGATGGGATCTTGACACTACTCCTTAGACCCGTGAGTGCTAGAGCTCTAGGACATCTGTGGTGATGTCTGTGTGATGTCTGTGGCCTGCCCACACAACTACTTGACTCTAGCATATGGACATCTTTCTTGGCAACTTGGCCTCATCACACACCCACACACTTCCTCTCAACTGTGCTCCAGGACTAACTCGGAAAGACTATATGCCTATTTATTTCTAAGATGTTTCAAGTCTAAACACTGTAGGAAGAAGATACGGGAATAATGTCACACTGTGAGAAAAACACAATTGCTATGAAACCTTCTGAGAGCTTTTATAATCTGGAACTAAGCTGTCTATAGACTCAACATGAAATTTCTGTAATATAAATCAAATCATATGACCATTCACTTGAAATCCTTCAATAACATGCCATTGTATTCAGGAGGAAACCTGAGCTCTTTGGTGTTTATCAATCTCTGTATGGTCTGGGCTCTCTTGTGTTTCATGTCCAACCACTTCCCTTGAACCACTGTGTTCCAGCCATAGGAAGTTGCCCACATTTTCTCACAAGGCCACAGTAGCTGGCCTCCCATCCTGTTATGTCGTACACTCTGGTTCTGAATTTCTTTCTTGTCCAGCAAGAGAGAGGATGCAGGATTGAAATGCAAGAGAGGCTAATGTCCGGGAAGAGACAAGAGCCCTGAGTAAGGGTCCTTGCTCTGTTTTTATTAGGATCAGAAGGATTATAAGCGTGATGGATGTGCACAAAGAGGTAATGAAACCGTGAACTTTAAGTCATGGGCTTGAGGGAAAGTGGGTTTTGAAGATAATGCGGTATTAGGGGTTTGGACCAATACAAAACAAAATCCTGGCACTGGGCGGAAGGTTGTTTACAGCACACATGAGGAGCCACCTCTGTTTACCTAAACTGGCCTAGGGGACAAGAAAGACAGAGCATGCTACCTCAGGGTCAACAAGGCACCTTTCTTTTTTCTAATGAGCTCCACTCTGAGCAACTTCCCCCTGCTGTGGTATAAAGTCCTACTTTCCTATTTTTGTCCTTCCTTCCTGTGAAAGCAGCTTTCTGCTATTGTGCTAAGTTGGGGGGCATTTCCACCTTTAATACCTAATCTTGTTTACCTAATTTTGGATGCTTCCATCCTGAGATTTCCTATAATTTTGTCCTATAATGGGGGCCTTTGCCCTGTTTACCTAATCTTCGATGCTTTCATCCTGTGGCTTTCTATTTCTTTATGCCTTGTTAACCCATCCGTGCAAGCTCAGGGAACTCCTAAGCTTAATTTCCTACACTGTTATGGTACATATTCCTCCTAATGCTCCAGTTTTTCCATTAGGCCTTTCTCAGATATCAATGCTTAGAAGCAATTCTTTGACTACCTTTATTATTCTCTCTCTCTCTCTCTCTCTCTCTCTCTCTCTCTCTCTCTCCTTATTTCAGAGTGCATGGCATCACCTGTCATTGTCTCTTTACCCAGAATCCTTTTCCAATAATATAAATTCCATGTCTCATTCATCTGTGTGTTCCTGGAGTCTCTTACGGTATCTTGCACATAGGAAGTGCTCAATAATTGTTCACAAGGAGCAAATGCCTGTACTTAACCAACATGAAGAATGTTTCTGATTATAAAAAGCTACTCTTATCCCTTCTAATATTTGATTCTTAAGAATGCCCTCCACTTACCCCCAGACATCATTACTCCAAATTCAAAGTCATGTTCAATATTAAAGAATTATATATTGAAAAGGCATAGCCAGTGTTACAGTCTAGCTTTGCCTTTAGATACTATATTACTGAATAGGTGTGCTAAGAACAAGCAACATAATTATTCTTTTAATAAATTATATGTTATTTCATGAAAAACAATCAAATTAGTTATGGGAAAAGTGAGAATATTCATTGACTTGTGTATATATATACGTGTGTGTGTGTTTATATATATAGTATGTTTTCATATTATTTTTATTAAAAATTATGTATGTGAAGAAAATCGTACTGATTTTAATGCTTAGGATTTCTAGAGGCTGGACACTGCTCCAGTTTATGAGACTGAAATAATTATTCACCTTTTTGTGCCTCAGTTTGATCTTATTTCATAAATTAGTATGCAAAACCCAACTCTCAGGGGTTTTATGAGAAGTGAATGAGATAAAGTGTGTGAACAAACATTGAGCAATTGCTGGCATATATTAAATACTTTATAAGAGTCACCATTGATTACTGTCCAACTGACTTCTGCCATTACTTCTGAGAATTAAAGTTTTAATATAAAACTAAGATGGCTTTCATGTAATCTTCAGTAACCACCCTGAGTTCATATGTAATGATGACCAGATGAACAAATTTATTAAAGCTGTATTTCAACACATTGATAGTGACCTTTAAGTACTATGTATAAATATGAATGATATTTATGTGCATACACACATGCAGTAGTCATAATATGGCCCTGGGATTTTCCTTAAGTAGATTTTAATCTAAGATGATTACTTATTACATTTGTTTTCCTCGGTGAAATCGTATAGATAATGAAGCAAACATATGTTTGAAAAATACCATCCCTCCTCCCCAAGGTAGTCCAGTTCATTCCCCTGATTCTAAGAGTTTTCTTTTCTAAATTTTAAGCATATAAATATAAAGCTATTTTTTTAAATAGCTAACAATACCAGCCTTTAGAAATAATCAACTTATGTCTTGGGTTATTTATTTAAAATGTTTTACTCTTTTTTTAAGCATTTTTATTTAACTGATCTTGTATCATAGATATAATTTAATGTCATGTTTTTATTTACTTAATGTAAGAATTATTTTAATATATTTCAGTGCTCTCATTCTTTGCTAGATTCATTTTAATGTTCTTGGACTATTTTAGTAATGTTTTCTTTGCTTATGTAAGCTCCACCCTACCTTCTCCCACTTCACCCCTTGCTCTATGAGACTAGGTTAATTCCCCCTATCATGTGCTTCAAAGCACTTACCCAATTTGAATTATATTATTATGTCACTTTACTGCTGTGATGATAATGGAAGTTTCAGTTATTTATGTGATAATCTGTTTAATGTTTCTCTTTTTCACTAGACTGTAAGATCCAGAATATCTGGGACTATTCCTGTCGTCTTTGTCACTGTATCTACACAGCGTAGAATAGTAACTTGCTACTAATAGGTTCTTTGTAAATGACTTTGCAAGTATTTTACATTCCAGGCTTGCTTTACCCAAACTTGTGTGTAGCTTAATGAAAATGCATTCTGATATCTCAGGCTCATTTAGAAGAGAGACAGGGTGGTCCCACCCTGCATCTATTAACAAAATTGAAGAGAGGGTAGCCAAAAATATAATACAATATCTGTCTCTCAGATGGTTCTCCTAGGCTAGTCTCCCAAATTGGCAAATTAAATCTGAAAAGTAATAGTGAAAATAATAGAGCTGTTTCAGAATCTGGCCTATAAGAACTTGGTAGGATTGGTGCTGGTAATGAGCTGAGGAGGAAGAGGACAGAGATCTTTAGGTCAGAGCCCTTTCTGTGAATACCAGGACTCTCAGCCCTGAACTTTAACAGTAATTTTCACACTTGCAGAATTTAATCATATAGGACTTATTTCTTTATTTACTTTTCTATCATAGACAACAAAGATAATTTTGTTGAATTATTAAATAATGATAAGCAAATTAGTTCTAGAACATGTGTGAGACTCCACCCTACTGGCTCTAATACTATTGAAAAGAAATGCAGGGCCTGAAACTTCCATGAAATGAATGAGAATTTAGAAAATGTTTTTTGTGACTCCTACTATGACCTTATTTTTATTTTACTCAGAGTGTGACTTATGAACCATAAGTTTTGCCAAAAAAAATTATGAAGTATTGTTTTCTTGTAAGATCAGGGGAAATCAACAGCCTCAGGTGTTTAAAACCTAGCACGATGTTTTTCCTGTGACAAGTTATACTTGACTTGGAGAGATGAGCAGAACTGGGTACCAGAAGCTCTTCTACTGATTAGCTGCGTGGATTTGGGAAACTTTGAAACTTAGTTTATTCATCGATAGAGTGTGTACTATTGCTTTTGTGTGAGAGGTTTTTACAAAGCACAGATGACACACAACTTCTTAACCGTTCAGCTATGTAAGGCCAAGAGTTTTCTCTTATTGGAAGCAGTCACTTATTTGCATGTTAATTCCTGCTACTTTTTTCCTTGGAAGAGCCATGCATGGTTTTTCACTCTTAGTTTTAGTATCATTTTTTAGATTTCCATTAATATCAATTATAAGAGTAAAACTAATTTATGATTAAAATGAAATGGTTGGGCTCCAGTGAGCTCATAAGAAGATAGATTCATTGCTCTGATTTGACTTTGTTGTTTTCAAGTAAGCCCATGTTCATTGTTTGCATTCTTTTTTAAAGTTTTATTCAGGTTAAAAGAACACTCTTCCTAAGATATTTATTGCAATGTACATGCTTTGTCATTAGGTATGCTTAGGGTAAAAATAATCTTTACAAATTTTCCTATTCATAAAAGTGGATTCTGGTGGTATTAAGTTGAACTCAGTGAAACTTCTGATGGGACTTTGGTGTTTATGCTTTTCACCAAATATATCTGAAAATACTGAGGGTCATAGAAACTGAATGTGTCATCATTTCTGGTCAGTAGTGGTTGCATCAGCTTACTGGTCTGTAGCAATCCCTTTGCTGGCACTTTGGTTTACGTTGTTTTTTCCCACACTCTTGTCTATAGGTCTGTCCTTCTTTTCTAGAGCTCAAGAAAAGAAACAGTTGTTTTGTAGCTGAATTGGTATTTATCTTCACCCCATCTACTTCTACAGTATAGTATTTTATAGAGAACAAATCCTATAAATGGCATCATGGTAATAGGGGACTTGTTTATCTCTGTTACATGGCCTCAATTGCTTGATTCCACTCAGTAGCTTTAGTCTGTATTGCCAAAATTCTATATTCTTTTAATTTGTGTAGAACACTAATGTTCTTGACTTTGAAATACTCACATATGGCCATGACAAGACCCTTGAATCCTCTTACGCAACCATCTACTTGATAAGCCTGCCTGGAGCTGATTGTCCAGCTTGGGTGCAAAAGGTCAAGGATTCATTATGCTTTACAATCATGAGGCCAGTTAAACAAGCAAATTTCCAAAATGAAGTATAGTAAAAAAGACAAAAACATGAACAGAGATTGAGCAACCTTAGAGAATACCAAGTAGCCTAACATTTCTATAATTAGAGTTTTGGAAGGAGGAGGGAGAAAAAAAAAAAACTAGAAAAATAATGGCTGAACATTTTCGAAATTTGATGAAAACTATAAACCCATTGTACTGGGTTGAATAGTGTCCAATATCCCCACCTCCAACCTCCAAATTCATGTCTACCCAGATCCTGTGAATGTTACTTAATTTGGAAATAGGGTCTTTACAGATGTAATCAAGATGAGGTCATACGGGATTAGGATGTAGCCTAATCCAATGATTTATGTCCTTATTAGAAGAGGGAAATTTGGGGGCGCCTGGGTGGCGCAGTCGGTTAAGCGTCCGACTTCAGCCAGGTCATGATCTTGTGGTCCGTGAGTTCGAGCCCCGCGTCAGGCTCTGGGCTGATGGCTCGGAGACCAGAGCCTGTTTCTGATTCTGTGTCTCCCTCTCTCTCTGCCCCTCCCCCGTTCATGCTCTGTCTCTCCCTGTTCCAAAAATAAATAAACGTTGAAAAAAAAATTTTTAACAAAAAAAAAAAAAGAAAAAAGAAAAAAAAAAAAAAGAAGAGGGAAATTTGCACATAGACACAGGCGGGAAGGTCAAGTGAAGATAGAGGTGGACATTGGGGTGATGCATCTATAAGCTAAGGAACACTAAGGGTTACTGGTAACCACCAGAACCTAGAAGAGTCAAGAAAGAATTCTTTCCAGACTCTTTGGAGAGAGCATGGCCCTGTAAACACCTGAGTCTGGCTTCATAACTGTGAGAGAATAAATTTCTGTTGTTTTAAGACACTCAAAAAAGAAAAAAAAAAAAGAAGCAAATTTCCAAATTTCAGCTCCCAGATGAAGATACTTGTTTTGACGAATTGAGGTAAGAATTATAAATCATTGCAAGTGCTGGGTTTACTTTTTTAATACTTATTTGTTCAGACTTAGTGTATGGCATATTTCAGATTAACTGTAGAAGGCAATGCTTTATTCAGAGCCTCCCTATTCTTATTTTTTAGTGATAATAGTTAAAGGCATTTTAGGATGTTTATCCTACATTGCATATGCCATATGTTTCAATAACTTAGTGACATGTCTTATTCCGAAAAACATCATGCTCTGAATTTTTCCTGCAGCAAAGCCTTTGTTTCTATCTATCCTTTGACCTGGATTTCCAAATATCTGTACTTCCTATTATGGCCCCACCTACACACATACACACACACACACACACACACACACACACACACACACACACATATGCATACATGTACTTTCTGTAAGCAGAGGCTATTGTGCTTTCAAAACTCAACTCAGTTACCACCTTCTACATTTATGACCTTTCCTAGACCCTTGAGGACTTGTAAAGATTAATTTCCATGTTTATACATGTGACTCATAATAGGTATTTACTTATTTGTTCTCACTCATTTGTGTAGTATTTTACAAAGTATTTTGTACTATTATAAGGATTTGATAATTATTTTCTGAATTATCTTCATAAGAAGTAGAAATAAAATGTCCCTAATGAATATGGGAGTTATATAGCTCTAATATTCATTCCATTTCTTTATAATATGGATATAAGTGATAATATCAATTTTGAATTCTGCTTGATGTTTCTGATGGAGATATATTTGAATGTACATAAAAATGATAATCCATATTACCTACCCCAATAAAATCCCCAAGAAAACAAAAAGTATGAGCAACTAAAAGGCAGTAACATTTCTTTATTTTTTTCTGTGTCTTGAAAACCCAGAATAGACCAGTAGGTGGCCAAAGGTTTTTCTGGAGTCCACAGGCCATGCTATAGTATAACACTGCTGTATTGGATGATATCCAAAATTATTAGAGAAAGCATAAGTACATCAATCCTTCAAGTGAATTGCTTTCCTTATAGATACATAGTCTACGTGTTTACAGACAGGTTTTGCCTTGAGCATAAAAAATCCTGGAAAGCAGATCCAATACCAACTCTGAACCACTATTAATTTGATCTTAATAAAAGAGATAGTTTACTAAATTAACTGGCTTCCCTTTCAATCAAATATATCATTTAACTTAGACTATTAATTGTATGGAGTTCCAGATTACTTAATAGTTGGTCTTACTACAAAAACAAACTGATTTGTAATGCACCACATGCAGGAGTAGTTGGGCCTGAGCTGAATTAGACCTGAAAATATAGGGGAAGGAGTTTGCATATAGAAAAGAGTCTACTGTGTGTCAGGTATAATGCTTGGTGTCTTCACACATTTGTCGTGTCATCTTTAAACATTTTTTAATGTCTCCTTTAAATTTTGGAAGTATCTATTATTTTTCCCTTAAAGATGTGTCTAGTTTCACAATAGTTTTGGGGATAGTATAAATCTCTCCCCAAAGAGACAAAGGGTATGAGGGATATTGATAGCCCACTAAATGGTAGAAAGGATTGAGAAAATAAATGATCTGGTCAAATACAACAACTATTGTGTAATTAGTAGTCATTTTCCAGAATAAAAGTTAAGAGGATGACATGAAAACTGTTTTTCTCCACCCTCATCCCTTTGCAGTGTGGATTAACTAATACTTTGTAAAAAACAAACTCTCTTTTAAATCTAAAAACTATTATATTACACAGAACAATGAAACTCTACCATATGCAACAACATAATCACCTGCATCAGGAGAAATGTATATGCTTTGTGTTTCAGACACTTGTAAATCACCTGCAAATGAATTCACAGTGGAGATAATTAAAGCTATCCCCACCTTAATTCCAAACATAGTCATTGTCTGAATTACCACCACCTCGCCCATGGTCACATTTTAACAGGAATCATTACAAAACTTCAGATCTTCAAAATCTGCTATATTTTGTTGTTTGCCGCAAGCTCACATTCATTCTTAAATGTGGGGGCAGCTGGATTCTAGTGTAGTCATGCTTAAGTTACTTGTAAGATCTTGGCTAAACTGAACTTCTTAGATTCAGATTCAGTTTTGGTCTAATTGGAGTCAATGGTTTGTTCTAGATGTTATGATTTGATCCACTCTTATTCTCTCTTTTCCCTTCTCTTCTCCCTTTCCCTGTGTTCTCTCCCTCCCTCCCACTGCACACCCCCCTCTTTTATCCCTACTGTACTTCCTAAGACCTGGACTACTAGTCTTGTGACTTTGGAGTTTACCTGTCTGGATCTCAGTTTCTCCAGGTTAAGCTCCATGGTGTCTGACTACAATATGATCATGATACTAGGTTAGATACTTCTGTCCAGCAGTGAGTGAGTCACTGTTAGAGGTGCAGGAGTGTTGTGGTTAAATATATGGGTTTCAGTTCAGAGAGACTTGGCTTTATATGATGGCTCTGCCTCTTTTAGCTTTGGGATACTATGAGACCTCTTCCTATATCTCTACTCCATTCTTCTTCAACTTACCATTTCTTGATTACTTACTCATTTTCTTTTCCTGTTTCAAAGTGCCATCTTTTATTAAGAGAAATTTTTTTAAGTTTATTTATTTTGAGAGAGACAGAGACAGCACAAGTTGGGGAGAGGCAGGGAGAGAGGGAGAATCCTGAGCAGGCTTCATGCTGCCAGCACAGAGCCCGACACGGGGCTCAAACTCACAAAATCAGGAGATCATGACCTGAGTCGAAACTCAAAGTTGGATTACTTTTTTTTTTTTTAATTTGTTTTAACATTATTTATTCTTTGAGAGAGAGAGAGAGAGAGAGAGAGAGAGAGAGAGAGAGAGAATGAACAGGGGAGGGGCAGAGAGAGAGGAAGTCACAGAATCCAAAGCAGGCTCCAGGCTCTGAGCTGTCAGCACAGAGCCCAACGTGGACTTGAACCCACAAACCGTGAGACCATGACCTGAGCCAAAGTCGGATGCCTAACTGACTGAGCCACCCAGGCGCCCCTCTAAAATGCCATCTTTTCTGTTACTCTGTGATTATTCAAACTGACCTAGCCACCCTGGATATATTCAGTTTCTAAAAACACCAAAATCTCTTCTATGTCAAAACTTTTATCTTTACTGTCCCTGGCTTCCACGGGCCTGCCGTTAACTCTTGGGAAGGGATAGTTCTTCTCATACTTCAGATTTCATATTAAAATCTTTTCTAGATACTCACACATAGTTTTCCATCCAGGGTCCCACTTTTCCTCTATAATAACAGTCTGTTAATAGCATTTTTCTCAAAAAAATCATAAATGTGTGTGTTTACCTCTTTGTTTATCCTTAATGTTACAAGCTCCACAAGGAAAGAAAGTCTATCTACTTGGCTTACCCAGGACTAAGCACTATTCTTGGCATACGGTGGAGATGAAATGTCTTTCAAATAAAGGAATGGAGGTGTGAGCTTCATCTCCCACATCTGTAACATGGGGAAGATAATCCTTACCTCACAGAAATTTAATTATCTGGAATTAGAACTTGGTAGGCTCTCAAAAACAGTACTTATTATTTAGTATGATCTAACTGATGTGATCAGAATGTTTGACTTCACAGGTACAGACAAGGGGAAGTGACACGAGTGGGCAGGGATCCCTGAGAAGTTTCTCCTTTTACACCTGCCATGTTAGTGTTCATACCATCCACATAGCTCTTGAGCTCCAGCCTCTGAGCTGAACTCCAGCAGCAGCTCATGGAGTTCAAATGGGATCCTGGTCAGCTGCTCTGAGGCTCATCTCTGTAAGCAGGGGGCATCTGCTGTCCCTGGCCTGTAAACCAGTTTTTCTGCAATGCTTCCTTTGGCAGTTAATTGGTCATGTCACCTCTTTCTCACAATATCGGACTCCTCCCCTGTAATTTGGTTTGTAAACTTGAGCAAAGGCTATCGCTTTTTGAGCTTAGGTTTTCAAATCTGTAAAACTGGAATTGTTATAATTCTCACTTTTTTCCAAAGATTGATGAGAAATGAAAATCTTCTCTGTTATATACTGTTTATATGATCCCAGGAAGTATTTTAGCCATGCAGAGACTCAATTTCCACATATATATGGTGGAATAACAATAATCAGTTCTTATGTTCAGTAAAAACAAATTAGTACAGAGTCTGTGAAACCAAATTGGAAACTATTAATATATTTTCCCATCATGTGTAGCATATGGCTGTGTTCCTAAAGCAGGCTGACCATTGTGTCTGACCTTCTAAAGACCGGTTTGGGAAGAATAACCATGCATTTCATACATAAATTAACACTTGCAAATTGATGGAAGCAGTATATATGAGGAGTTGCTGGAGAAGGCAGGTATTTATGTGAGTTGGAACATAAGGGACAGCTTCATGGATGGAGTTACGTAGATTTGAATAAGGAAAAGGGAGGCACAAAAATAAGGCCTCTACTTGGAAACTAATGGTAGATAGAGTTTTGTTCAGTGGGGCCATCAACCAGTTTGGTCTTTTTTACTTTTGTCTATCGTTCCTATTTCTTTGACACAGAATATGACCTTGATAGACCCAGTTATTTAACTAGAACTTTCCCATTGCTGAATTAGCATAGAATACCCTACTTTTTAATCCATATCTCTTTTGAGAATTGGTTAATTAATGTTTGCATATTAGCTAATGCAATTAGCTAATTACTATTAGCATTACTATTTTTTTTTCCTTCAAGGCTCTATAAAGTATAAGGTGCTTTCTCAGGTAAAACACATCAGCCACACTAGGTAAGGAAGGGGGTCCAAGAGACCTCCTAAGAACTCAAACTTGGACATGGGCAATGTTTTTCTCCAAGCAAAACATAACATGAAGAGGGGCGCCTGGGTGGCGCAGTCGGTTAAGCGTCCGACTTCAGCCAGGTCACAATCTCGGGCTCCGTGAGTTCGAGCCCCGCGTCGGGCTCTGGGCTGATGGCTCGGAGCCTGGAGCCTGTTTCCGATTCTGTGTCTCCCTCTCTCTCTGCCCCTCCCCTGTTCATGCTCTGTCTCTCTCTGTCCCAAAAATAAATAAATGTTGAAAAAAAAATTAAAAAAAAAACAAAACCATAACATGAAGAATGCTGGAGTGGCTGGTGTTAGGTTAAGGAAAACCACCTTTGTCCTTCTCTAGGACAACGCAGTCAGTTCTTTCCTAACTGAAAGTGTCTTCTCACTGAATGTTATGCCTGGGTGTTAGAAAAGAGGCCCTCCAAGTGACAAACTCTAATAGAAACAGGAAGGGCTTCGATTACAAGTTGCTGAGAATAACACTTTGTGTACTGAGATGTGCTCTTTCAGCATCATCATTTACTTTAAAGATAACCATGTAAACATGCTGAGAGCTGTAGTTTGTTTTTTCCTGCCAGGTGTTCAGATTATACATGGGAGTGGAGGCTGTGATAGGTCAGCTAAACCATGGAGTGTTTATATTAATACAAAAAAATCCAGTCACTATAAATGATCAGTTCCTCATTAATATCATCATTGAATAGACTCCCTTCCCACTTTCTAGTAGAAAACAGCCTTTAATCATAATAAATGGAACCTCAATGCCTTTATTTGGAAAACAGGGCCAATAATATCCACCTCTTGATTTGTTCTGAAGATTAAAGACTGTAAGCACACAAATTGTCTGGCATATAGAAGATTCACAATAAATGTGAGTATATGTCACTTTTCTTTTCCTTGCAACTAGTATAAGATAGATACACAGTGGACACACAGGGACTACTTATTTAGTGAATGGCTTATCTGACCATTGCATGGGTAATCAGACCTGTACAATGCTACATTTGTAACCATTTCTGAAAAAGATATTACAGTTTGTGCAGCTTTTTTTCAGAAGACTAATATCTTTGAGTGTGTAAATCAGAGAAAAAGTAGAACTAAACCGTATTTTCTTAGATTTCAGAATCCCAATACCCAATATTCACTTACTGCCTTTTATTTTCAAAACAGCAAGTATACAGATTTTTAAAAAGAACTATAGCTATTTTCTTTTAAGAAACCAAAATATACAAGATAATTTTTTAAATATATAAAACCCATTTATTATGCAGTTGAAAAAGCAAATGCACTCTAAGGCTACCAAAGAATCATATATTTTCTCAGGATTTCAGCAAGAAAAGAAGCAGATGTCAAACAGGCTCACATATGCTCACTGATTTGCTTTATATTCAGGGAAGTCCAATCCCTTTATGCCCGTGTCAGGACTGGCTACATTATTTACAGTGCCCAGTGCAAAATGAAAATGTGAGAACTGACCTTTGTTCAAAAATATAAAATTTTTCCTTTCTTCCAGGGACACTTTCTCAGCCTGTCATGGTGTTTTTAATTTGCCTTTAATGTCACACTCCTTCAGGCAAGGGATACTCCTGGGGCATGTGTGGACCCTCACAGCTCCCAGGCTCCACCTTGCAAATCAGCTTGTACGTATGACTTACCAGCTGGCAGATCTCCACTCCCAACCAGCCATGCCCAGTCAGTGAGAAATAGATCCAGGCATCTCCCCTTCCCATGGATCTGCTGACCCCCCATCCATGGGGATGGGCCACAGACAAGTGATTACAACCTCTGCCCTGAGACATGCACCTGGATAAGGGATGGGTAGAGGGTCATCCGCATTTCCCCGAGCTGATCTCGGGGAAAGGTGCTGCCGTGTCCCAGCCTGAGACCCTGCTGAGCACAAAACTAACCTTGACTCTCCCTAAACCTGTGCCCAGACTCATATCAAGGGTGCAGAGCAACAGTGGCTGCTGGGTGGCATGGAGGAGGCAGATCGAATGGGACCTAAAATTCTAGGTGACAGAGAAGCAGGCACTGGAAAACCCATGTCAAGGGAGGTAGGTAGAAGGGAGGTAGGCTTCCAGGGAGGGCATGACCTTGAGCCAAGTCTCCAGGTCCTCAAAGCATTCTCCATTGTCCCATTGGAATTCATTTCCAAAGCACAGATTCACAGATAACTCAGAATTTCAAGTGACTTCAGAGCATTAAAATTAATTGCAGGACCCTCGGGGCATGGAGCCCTGTGTGACTGCTCTGTTTGTATACCTGATACTGACCAGTGTGCTGCTCAGGCAAAATGTGAGAGAGAACAGGTATTGGATCTTGCTGACAGTGAGGTTTATTCCCACAATTAAATGGCCTTTAAGAAAGTGTGAAGCAAGGGGGTGGGGTGGAGTACAGAGCTATCAAGGTTTCTGATCTCACAGTTACAACCTTAACCACTCCAGGACTGAAGAGCTCTTACTCAAGGGCTGTAGTGGGAAGGTGATGGGGCTGAAGCACCTCCCAGCTGAGTGTTGGTTGGACCACTGCTCTGTTATCCACAGGTCTCAACATCCATTGGGTTTTGCTTTAACATACACTCAAAATGGAAAGGGATACTTCTGAGTTGATGTCATATGAAGACTGAGAATGGCTTTTCTGACTAGCAACAACTGGGTCCAGACTCTGTCTGACCATGGGCGAGTTGTTCTGTATCTCTGAGCTTTAGTTTCCTTATTTGTAAAATGGGAATAGTACCTCCTTTTCAGAGTTCTTGGGAAGTTAGGTGGACTAAAATCTGTGAACAATGTCTTACAACTTCAGGAAACTAGTTTATTTCCTATCAGTTGTTAGTCTTTCTTTCTTTGCACTCAGCCTGTGGAATTTTATTATAGCATCTGAAGCTAACTAAGACAGTCCCCTAAAACTTGTTGAAAGGTGGCTGGGTTTTGATTTATAAAAAATTTCTGAACTGACTTTTGTGCTCAGATAAGTTCTGATGATGTGATCATTCATTGTTCTAGACTCAAGGAAAGTTTCCATATTTTGATGAACTACTTATGACTGGATTACATAATTGTCATTTCTATTAAAGACAGAGCAAATTTACAGACTATGAAATTTATCTATCTTAAAACCTACTTTCAAAACTATATGTTGACCATATAAACTGTATTTATAAGATTAGTCCATTTGGATTAGTCTGATGGCTGACCCCATCTTTAATGTAGGTAATTGAAGAACTTTAAGATTGGTGCTTTTGCATATATATCCCCAAAGTCAGGTATTAGTTTAACTAAAATTATATGTGTTATATACAGATAGATCTTTAGTCACTGACTACTGTTTGTTTGTTTTTTTCTGTTTGGTTTTAGCTATTTAATACCAAGAAGGGATTTAACAAATGTATTCTTCAGATAAGTAGTTATAATCAAAGAGATAGAACTTAATTTTTTTAAGTATTGTTAAGATAGAAATGTTATTCACAAGTACAGTTCATGAATTTAATATTATTTTTCTCTCAAACATGGGCATTAGCTGCCGATTGATCTTTAATTTCCATATAACCTGATACAGGGGTGCACATGGTTAATTTAGAAACTATATCAACTTGGAAAAAGGCATCTGGATGCCTCAAAATAGTATAAGAGGACTCATCACCTTGGCATCAACACAGGGTTGAGTTATTCAGGCAATTAGAAAAATAGAATGATTTAATAAAGATATCACATAGGACATGCTATTAAAATAAGACAGAGGAAGGTTACTTATTTGACTTTAAAATACATTGAAATCCATTATATTGGATTTAGATCAGGGACTAAGAAATGGAATTATAACTTCCTAAAGATGCTGAGTAGATGCAGTTTACGATATTTCCTTGATGGATATTTGTTTTTCCTTTCTGGGCACAGTATTTCCCTTTGACTGCTGATACCAAATGCATAAAAATCTGCTACTCAGAATGTTGTAGCACTGTGTCTTGTATATTTAAGATCCCAGGTAGGTCATTTTTTAACGCATTTGTTTTTAGAGATAACCATGTAATGAAGTAAATCATGTTAATGGACATAAAAGAAACATAATGAAAATTTCCTTTTATTGAAATATGTATATATATAATTCTACAAGTATAAACAAATGAAACATTACAATTAAAAAAAGGGAAAATTGAATTGTACTTTAAATTAGTATGTTTTTGAAAAGGAAAGATGACTTATACCTGCATATTATTAGCACAGTAATAAAATACATGGTCTGTTTTTAAGCCCTGACTTCTGTAAATTTGTCAATGAGTTCATCAAAAGTTATTTTCTATAATATTCATGATCAATAGCTAGTATAACTAGATAATGGCTATCTGCCTTTGCTCATAGTTGATCAGAAAATACTTTTTGTTCATTTCTGAAAAGTCTCTTTTACATATACACTTATATATACATTTACATATATAATATACATATATTTATATATACACACATTTACATATAAATTTATATTATATATACACATATGTTTCATATATAATACTCAGCAAGAGAGAGAGAGAGAGAAAGAGAGAGAGAATGAGAGTCTGGCAGAAATTCACAACAAATTCCTGTTTCAACTATGTTCTAGAAATTTCAATACTCTCTGTGTTTATTTCTTTGCAATAGGTTCTAGACACTCCTCATGTATTTACCATTCATAGAATTTAAACTGAAACATAAAATCCAAGTGGTTACATGGAATGACTAAAGATGCATTTCTTTGATTTTTTATGACCACTGTGCTGTCACTGCTTATTTTGAATTTACTGTTTAATTTAGGAATATGTAATACCAGTAGTAATTTCAGGTCTCCTTTTCTTCAAATTTGTAGTATAGCCATAATAATAATGAGCCTAACCACCAGGAAGAAATTCTGTGAAGAGAGAATAAAAAGTGAGATGCAAAAATCTTTGATAAAATTAATAGGCCTAAACACATTTTAGGTATGAACTGTTGTTAAATCTATTTCACAGTAACTGCTGAAGATAAATAAAAATAAATTGTATCATCAGCCATTATGGATAATATTGAAACACATGCACATGCTACCTTCCTGAGAAAAGTAATTTTTTTTGCTGATTACATGGGAACACTAATCCCATTTTTAAAAAATAAAATATGTATATTTATAAAAGAAATGTATTCTGCATGGGCTAAAATATAGACCAATACATGTAATAGAAAATAAAAGAAAATGGCCATCCATGACTTTTCTTCTTCTTCCTTTCCCAGAGAAAACTGGTGTTAACAGTTTGATGTAGGAGAAGCTTTTCTGAAAGACATTAAGCTCAAGGAATCAAACAAAGCACAAACTCAGGATGATTCTTTTCTTAGAAAGGAGTATATCCTTATTGTTCATATTCACATCTGAAGGTCAGAATATCATGTTGATTCTGCAGTATGTAAGAAATACCAGTGTGAGGGAGTGAAATTTGCCCACCAGACAATACTTCTGGGAGAATAATGCCTTTTTATTCTCTGCAAATTGTGTAAGAAAATCTCACCATGAGACACTATAGGAGGTGTCTCAGCTGGAAGACACCAATGTCCAGTGGAAAGGGCAGCAGAAGATAATTTCAGGGGACTAGGGTACTATCTGTGACATTAGCCATGGCATTGGAGAATGATAAATTTGGAAAAGCCTATCTCAGCAGAACCTACCTTCTCAATATACAGATGAGAAAACTAAGGCTCAGAGAACAGAAAGGGTTTTCCTACACTCTTACAGACTAGACTGTAACAGCTGGGAAACTTAATCATCTGGTTTGCTTGGCTCTTACTTCTGTTTAAAGAGCTGGGGATAAAGGAGGATAGAAGAAAGTAGGACAGAGTCAGGCTGTGGTCAGCAAAAGTGGGGCTGGAAGAAAGGACTGGCTGTTCACTGTATGTGCTTAGTTTTGACTAGAAAAGAGAGCAAATAGGAGACTTTCAGAGTAAATATGACATGCACAGTGATCCCATCCCCAGGGACTCTGAATAAATTGATAGAATTTGTAGTAAAGCTAAGATGCTTACTAGAGCTATTATAAATACCTTACTACATGGTAGCATTGTTTTACATGATAATGTCCAAATAAAAAGTCTTTTGCCTTCATCTCTGAGATGATTTGGTTTTTTCCCCCCATTTCTTGTTTGAAATAGTATATCTAGGGGCACCTTGGTGGCTCAGTCAGTTGAGTGTCCGACTTTGGCTCAGGTCATGATCTCGTGGTCTGTAAGTTCGAGCCCTGCATTGGGCTCTGTGCTGACAGTCGGAGCCTGGAGCCTGCTTCAGATTCTGTCTCCCTCTCTCTCTGCCCCTCCCCCACTCATGCTCTGTCTCTCTCTGTCAAAAATAAATAAACATTAAAAAAAAATTAAAGTAGTATATCTAGGTCTAGTCTAGGTCTAGAATAAACAGATATTGACGATTTCTCTTCCCATGGTATAGAAGTCTTAACATTGATTGTTGGTTGCTTAGTAGCACTAAATATATATAGTTAACATCTCACTTTCTGTAAAATTTCACTGAAGGAACAACCATCAAAGAATGCTAGATTGTATATCTGTCTCTATTTGTCTGTCTGTCTTTATTCAGGAGGAACTGGGAAACTAAAAATTTATAAGAAAATTTTACTCTTTTGATTTAAGTACTGGAGATATTTGTAGAATATTTTAGTGTCTAAACCATATTGAAATATTGATTGAACACTTTCATTTTTAAATGATTTAATCACCTGCTTTTTAAAAAAGGTGATGAGTATGAAGTAAATGTCCTTCAAAATTATGTTTAAAGTTTATTTATTTTGAAAGAGAGACAGAATGAATGGGGAAGGGGCAGAGAGAGAGGGAGAAATAAAATCCCAGCAGGTTCCAAGCCATAAGTACAGAGCCCAATGTGGGGCTCAAACCCACAAATCATGACATCATGACCTGATCTCATGAGTGGGATGCCTAACCAATTGAGCCACCCAGGCACTCCTGAAAAATTTTAAATACAATGAATCCTAAAATAAGACTGATATCAGAAATGAATAGGCAAAGAAAAGTGAATGAAAAGAAAAATCAGTGTTTAGAAACATGGGTAGATATAGTTAAGAAAGTAATATTCTAGAAAACTAAAAGTTATAAATCAAGAGATACTCACAGAACTGACAAAAAGTATACATTAAGCCTTGACTGTATTTGGCATATATGAATAGTATTAAATGTGAGGATTAGTAGAATAGACTTTGTCATCATTGTGTGTATTTCTAGACTATTTCAGTAAGCGATTTATACTACAGCCTCACAACCTTAAGCCTCATAAACATAAGGTTTTATTTTTAATACTTGAGATTGACAGAATCAATTTGAGTTTTAATTTCACCTAATATACCAGACCTCCAACTCATTTTAAAGCCAGCAACTTATAAATGTAGTGTTGATCCTTAAGATTAAAGTCTTATCCAATAATGATTCCATTTGCTGAATTCAGCCCTAAAGAGTTTTACTATAAGTGAAAATAGGTTTCCTAAAATAGTTTTGTATTTGTGTTTACTACTAGTGGTTTTACAAGACTTTTGGTTGTTGAAACTATAACATTAAATATTGCATTTGCTCATTACAGACCTGAAAACATTGATTGTTGAAATTTCTTGTAACAAAATATCAAAACCTTAAGTAAGTATGAATAAAAGACATTAAACTTTTGGCAATCAATGTAACTTACTAAATTTTGCTTGTGATTCCATGTACCTTGCATACCTTTCACAATCTGCTGATACCTTTAAATACCTCTTCCCTTTTCCATATCTTATGTTCTGAATATCATAATATTACTCCGTCTTTCTGTACAACTATGCAAATACAGCAGTTTTCTCTCTGATATTAGCACATGATGGGCTGAGTGCATGCTTCACATAGGAATCCATTTTTTCCTGACTTATTCCTCATTATATAATCCTCTTCCATTGGTCCTCTTCAGTATCTGGAGGTATGTGGAAAAAGGAGGTTAGTCTAGTGTCAATAGTACTACTATAGTTCCTCTCTGTATCCTTGTCACATTTTTTACTTTTCTTTTTTTTATTATTAATGTTTTTTCTTTGAGAGAGAGACAGAGACAGAGCGTGAGTGGATTAGGAGCAGAGAGAGAGGGAGACACAGCATCTGAAACAGGCTCTAGGCTCCGAGCTGACAGCACAGAGCCTGCCTGACGCAGGGCTCAAACTCATGAACCATGAGATCATGACTGACCTGAGCTGAAGTCGGATGCTTAACCAACTGAGCCACCCAGGCGTCCCTCTGTATCCCCCTTTCTTAACAAACTTCCTAATCATAGCAGGGCTGTAAACTGTTGGTTGGTGAATGAATGAATGAATGAATGAATGCATGAATGAATAAATGAATCAATGAATGGGTGAATGAGTGGGGGAAAGCTATCTTCCTATAAAAATGTAGCAATCAAATGGAAGGCTCTGATTTAAAATCATAACATCCAGAATTTATGAGCTTTACCAGTCTCATTTCACAGAAGAAAAAACAAGTTTCAGCAAGTTTTTGTGATTTGTTAAAGCTTTGAAATAACAAATCCGGTTCTATAATCCAAGTGAACGACTAATCTGTAGCCCAATTTTCTATTCAGAAACAGTGTATTTTTATTCTAGAAATGTCAGATAATTTTAATGTTCTGCTTTTCCATCTGTCATATTTAGTATAAGGTCATAATTCAGTCAAATGGCATATGTTATTTCTCTACACTATTGAAAATAATAAATTCACTGGATAAGTAAAATTAAATGAAGTGGTGGGAATTAATGCCTACTCTCACTCTGTGTGCTCAGTCTTAGTCTTACCCATCAGTCTTTCACAGTGATCATCTAGTCATTGGGGGGCAGCCCCACTACATCCTGAATCCATAAGGTTTTCATAGATAGTAGCTGCTCTCACAGTATCACTCAATTTGGTCCAGATATAATATGCTATACATTTTAGTCTAAAGGCTGGAACCAATGCAGGGCAACATGAACCCCTAGCTCAAAAAGGTTTTGGATGACAGCACAGCATTTCATCTATGGGGAGGACAGTCTGCAGTCGGCATCAATCCACATATATATGTTTCTATTGAATATGTGCTTCATTCAGGGTCAGTTATAAGGCAAGTAAATTTCTCTTAAGTCTCACTTTGCAAATGCATCTGGGATTTTTAAGACTTTCTCTTTCCTGCGTCTTTGATTCCAGTGGGGTATTTCTGTCTTTCAGAAAGTGGGAAAAGATCAACATTTCCACCCTCTTCCCACTCAGTAGCATAAGCCGTCATGTGTAAAAATTCTGGAGCAAAGATGCCCTGATTCAAATCCTGTTATTGCCTCTTACTAATAGAAAATTCTGAGCAAGGTATTCAACTTTACTGGACCTCAGTTTCCTGAATTGTAAAACAAGGATAAAATAATGCCTACTTCATGCCTTTTTGGTTTGTATGGCACATAGTAGGTACCACAAAAGTCTTACCTGTTATTATTATCATTTTGATTTCTGTTTTCTGCAACTGACCATTTTTATTTTAGATGAATTTACTTAGGAGCGCCTGGGTGGCGCAGTCGGTTAAGCGTCCGACTTCAGCCAGGTCACGATCTCGCGGTCCGTGAGTTCGAGCCCCGCGTCACGCTCTGGGCTGATGGCTCAGAGCCTGGAGCCTGTTTCCGATTCTGTGTCTCCCTCTCTCTCTGCCCCTCCCCCGTTCATGCTCTGTCTCTCTCTGTCCCAAAAATAAATAAACGTTGAAAAAAAAAATTAAAAAAAAAAAAAAGATGAATTTACTTAGACTAATATGACTGTGGTATGCCGAGTCTATCCTATGAAGCTGCGAAGACCCATGCTGAAACTCCCATTGGACCCTTTTTATAATGAACATTTGAAAAAAAAAATGGGATCAGAAAGAAAATAAATGCAAAAACACCCATATATCTATCACTCAGAATTAAAAAGCGGGGCATCTAGGTGGCTCAGTGGGTTAGGCGTCTGACTTCGGCTCAGGTCATGATCTCTCAGTCTGTGAGTTCAAGCCCCACATCACGCTCAGCGCTGACAGCTCAGAGCCTGGAGCCTGTTTCAGATTCTGTGTCTCCCTCTCTCTCTGCCCCTCCCCCACTCGTCCTCTGTCTCTCTCTCTCTTTCTCTCTCTCTCTCTCTCTCAAAAATAAATAAATAAATGTAAAGAAAAATTTTTTTAAAGAATTAACAGGTATTAGCATTTTCCATTCCACCTCCTATTGTTCGTTTTTTTTTTTTCATTTTGTTAATCAAGAAGAACATTTAAGATAAAGTTGCTATCTCCTTTTTACCTTCGCAGAGACTATTGTGCTCTCAGTTCCAGGAAGAAAATATTTCACTGGATGTGGGATTTGGCGTGTGCTTTTTTAGTCCATGTTGAAATATAGTTTTATGTATGTAGTCCTAAAATGTGCTTTTTACAGTTTTTTAAAAATAAAATTAAAGAGTAGGAAAATATATATATATTTTCTGGAAATGTGAAGTGCATGGCTATTTGTAGATTAGGCCTGATAGTAGCAGCAGGAAGTAGCTCTAGAAGGAACCTTCCTGAAAACAAGGCCAAACAGAAGCACACAGAACTGGGAGAGAAAGGAAGAGAATTCTGATTATATCATTTGAGCCTCTGGATCCATCTATGCCAAAAGCTAATTCTATTCTTTGGACTTCCTAGTTATATAGGTCACAAATTCACTTTTGTCTTAAGATGGTTTGAGTTTCTGTCCTTTTTTTTTTCTTTTTAAATACTTATTTATTTAATATAATTTATTGTCAGATTGGCTAACATACAGTGTGTAAAGTGTGCTCTTGGTTATGGGGGTAGATTCCCGTGATTCATCACTTACATACAACACCCAGTGCTCAACCCAACAAGTACCCTCCTCAATGCCCATCACCCATTTTCCCCTCTCCCCTCCCCACCCCCCCATCTACCCTCAGTTTGTTCTCTGTGATCACCATATTCTGGCCTATAGTGCAAGCCTTATGTATATTAAAAAATTCAATCCTCATAAAATGCCACAATTTATATTATTATTTTGAATTTATGAATGAGAAAATTTAGATGAAAGGAGCCAAATGATTAACCTGCGTTCATACAACTGGTGCTGTGGGATCCAGTTCTTTGAAGTCCTTTTATCTGACTCAGAAGCCTGTTTTCATAGTCATATCAACAATGCAAC
Organism: Herpailurus yagouaroundi; assembly: GCF_014898765.1. Classification (NCBI taxonomy): domain Eukaryota; kingdom Metazoa; phylum Chordata; class Mammalia; order Carnivora; family Felidae; genus Herpailurus; species Herpailurus yagouaroundi. The sequence continues at coordinate 10,767,068 of NW_024412411.1, read as the reverse complement.
GGACTGTACACACTTCCCTGTGTCAGCAAAGTCTCAACTGCCTTTTAGCCTCTCAGACATTTCAGGAAGAGATCTATGACCCTTGAAGGTCAGAGACTTTATCTTTAAAAGTTCCCCATGAGTCAATTATTTTTGCCTAAAGTTTACTAATGGGCTAATATATAAAATGCACTGGCGATTTTCAATTATAAGGCAATGTGATTGAATAGTTTAGTATTCACAAATAATAGTAATTACAGTAGCAATGGTACTTTCCTGAGATAGCTTTACTAATAGAAAAAGGGAAAAATGCTCTTTTTGGGTCCCATGATTCTTAATACTTGCGTGGTCTTTCCAAATTGAGTTCTTTAAGAACATGTAATTTTCTCCCAATCATGAATATCTTTTTAAGTCAAAAATAAGATAAAAATCTGGCACAGCGAGCATCAGTTTTTATTTCCTGAGGTCTCTATGTCCTTTACAAAGATAATTTTATTAACGTTAATTATTTCATACATTGTCTGCTAATACAATATTTCCTTGGTAATCGATCATCCTATGTTCATGAGATAAGAAATGAAAACACAATGAAAAGTTAAACTAGGCAAACAAACTAACTAAAAAGCCCATGACCTAAACTCAATAATATTTGTATATGCTTGGGATACTGTTGACACAGCCTTGGTGTGTCCATATCCACCTTTCTATAATGGTGATGTTATTATCTCAGAGGAAACGATTTAATAAGCTGTTTTCAGCCTGGAAAAAACGGAATGAAACCTCAAAGACTATTTCTAAGAATCTCTAAAGGTCAATGCAATAGCAAACAGAGAACACCTAGATAACACGCACAAAATTGCCCTTTAGAAACAAAGAATATAGCCAATTAAATTGCCGCTGGATGTCAGCTAAACTTGCATATGGTGACATCAATTGGATTTGAGTAACTTCGGAAGAAGGACTACTGTTTTCTCCTGAGTTAATTCCAGTGGCATAATCTACAAAGGCATATTTTAGGATAACAGTTTATCTTTAATTGATTTTACATTTCTCATGTCTAGAATATTTCATTTCCTTGTGCTTTAAATTTTCGTGCAAAGGCTTTAGTCTCTGTTGTCCAAATTAGATACCCTTGGTAGATGATACTTTTAAGTAGATAGGAAGACATATATTTATTTTATTCCTTCCATTTTCTGTAATTTATGCCAAAGGGGGTAACACACTAGATGCAACCTAATTTGATGCCTTTCCATATGACACATCAAGCTATGTCCTTTGTAGCAATTCATTATTAAATTATGAAATCAAAGCTTACCTCAGTGGGGAAAGAAGAGTGTCAATCACTTGCTTCCCCATTTTATGTTCTATTATCTGCTAAATAGGCCATGGTATGGTCCTATTTTACTTAATAATATGTGTTAACGAACAAAACAAAACTTTGTACCTAAATTATAGTAGCTACTCAAACATATCAAACACCCAACTCCAGTAAATGTTTGACAACAAACATTTGTTAAATTGAATTGACCATTGTATTTCTAACTAGTTTACTTACCCATTAAAGAGTTTTATGAAACCCATAGTTCCTTTCCTAAGAAAATCCAAACAGACTTTTTTCATATAACATTTTGCAAATAATTTCAAGGGAGATACGAATTCCCTATGGGTCCATATACTCGAATAATTTTTGTTTAATTTTTTTATGTTTATTTCTGAGACAGAGAGAGACAGAGCATGAGTTGGGGGAGGGAGGGAGAGAGGGAGACGCAGCATCCGAAGCAGGCTCCAGGCTCTGAGCTGTAAGCACAGAGCCCAACACGGGGCTCGAACTCACAAACCGTGAGATCATGACCTGAGCTGAAGTTGGTCGCTCAACCAACTGAGCCACCCAGGCGCCCCACATATACTCAAGTAATTTTTAAAGGATTAATAAAAGTTTAAAGAACTCATACAAAATCAATAAATTCTCATAACAGTGTCTACTTGAGACTAAATTAAATGTTAGGTATGTGACAAAGGCGTCACTATAGGTCATTTACAATTTTGAATGCTATGGTGTTAGGGAATTGGGGTAAACGCTTTTGTAAAATGTATAAAACATTAATTGGACTGCTAAGAAATTGAACAATCTAAATCTAACAAAATAAATTTTATTTATTTCTTTATTTCTTTATTAAAATATCAAAAAAAATAAAATGTTTGCTATGCCTGTACTTGGTTCTGCAAATATGGACATTGATGTCCAATTGTTTTATTACTCAAATTAAGTACCTTATTAGGCTCAGTTTATAAGATCATGTCCCATTTTTTGTGGTGCTATAGTGAAAAGGGACAAAATGATACAACACCACCCACTTATAGGATGTTACTTAGCATTGTTTGTTTCAGTAATATTTTATAAGAATTTCATAATCATTTACTTACTAAAAAATGTGTTCTGGACCTTAATGTAAACTCTGGACTATCGGTGATTATATTCACGTGGTTCACCAGTTGTAACAAATGTACCATTTTGATGGAGGATGCTGCTAATGCTAATGGGAAATGCTATGCCTGAGTAGGGGCAGGAAATATATGGGAAATCTCTATACCTCTCTCTTAAGTTTGCTGGGAACCTGAAACTTCTTTTAAAAAATAGTCTTACAGGGAGCCTGGGTGGCTCAGTCGGTTAAGTGTCTGACTTTGGCTCAGGTCATGATCTCATGATTTGTGAGTTAGAGCCCCACATCGGGCTGTGTGCTGACAGCTCGCAGCCTGGAGCCTGCTTCAGATTATGTGTCTCCCTCTCTCTCTGCCCCTCCCCTGCTCACGCTGTGTCTCTCTCTGTCTTTCAGTAATAAATAAACATTAAAAGAAAAAAATTTTAAAAATGGTCTTAAAAAAACAAACAAACATGTTTTTTTTAGGGAGGAACCAGGGAGCATTTGGGACAGAAACAGCTTTTGAATCCATTGCAGACACTTAAGGGGACAGTCCTTCCTTCACGGAAATGTGGATTTATTCAAGTTAAAATGAAATCAGTTTTAATTGCTTCATAGTTACAATTGACTTGGTTATGGATTCTATTTATAAAATTGTGATTATAAGCTTAAACAGGACTAAGTTTAATTTTTATCTACACTAGAAATAACAAATAATATTTGAATAACTATTGTGCCAGGCACTGAAAAAAAAAATGCTCATAAACTGTAACTTAATCTTGACAAAAATGTGGAGTGGCATTCTCACAGGTGAAGAAATTGAGGCTCAGATGGGATGGTTAATCTATCCATCTTTCACAAAACTAGAAAATAACAGTGTCAGGATTTGAACTCAGGTTACACCACGGTGCATAGCCTGTGTTCCAAATGACAAAAATACCTTTCCTTTTTGGTCTAAGCTTGGCATTTTTAACATTTCTATTTAATGCTTTTGCTAAGCCTGGTGAGTCATTCATTTCTGGGTGTCCCTAGTGTCTTTTAAGAAACAGAATGAGAAATCCCAGGATTTTTCAACTTCTATTATTGTTACATACGCACACCACTGAGAATGAAAGGCTTATTGCAGAAGGCAGAGCAATTCCTGACCTACAAGAGGAAGAGGCTTAGAAGTGGGGGGTGTGGGTGTCAGGCATTGACGTGGACTCAAATCACAACCTAGATTTGATGTCCTTTTCCAAACACCTAAATTGCTTTACTCCTTAATTTTTTTTTTCCATTTCAATTATTCTTTTTTTCATAAGTGGTATATTTTTATTGTCCTGTCACAGTATTTTACCCTGTATTCCTCCACTTTTTTTCCTTCCATTTTATCCCTAAGGGTTAGTTTTGGAGCTGCCGCAGAAGAAATCAAATATGTCCTACAAACCTATTTTGACAAAATGTGTTTTCATGGTCTCCACAGTCCAAAGGCCTGCAGAGAACAAAACGTCCTTCCTGAGATGCATACAGTTTGAACACATAAAGTTTCTTCCCAGCCACATGCAGCAGGCTAAACTCTCTTTCACAGAAAGAAAGTGGCATTTCCAATGACCTTTTATGGGATAATTAAAGCCATCTTTATCTCTCAGGCCTCCACAGGGCTTTTGTGGTGTCCTTTTTTGGTGCCTTTGTCTCTCAGGCCTTTGCCTCTCCTCCTCTCGCCAGGTAAGGCTGAGGCCTTTTCTTTTCTTGCAGGGTGGTGGTCTCTTCTTGGACTGCCTTATTATGGCTGCTTGCAGGCCAGGCAGTTGTCTGGCCCACTCTGGCTGACGGATGTTCATCTGCCTGTTCTTGTCTTTCTTTTCTTTTCTTTCTCATCATGTCAATTCTCTTTAGAGGCCCGGCACACTGTCGGTTAGTGAACACTCCCTGAGGTTCTCAAGCGTCAACAAAATTCTGGTGCATTCCAGTTCTTTACCAACTGTATTCTCCATGATGCTCATGCTGTCACTGTTGTTTGCCACTTCAACTTGTTTGTTTTCAGCAGACCCTGCTTTTGCGAAGTAGGCTTGTAGCATTTTCACTTAGTATAAAGTAGATGTGGAGACAGATGGTGAGGTTTGAGATCAGACACCAAATAGTTCCCTAGGTTTGGGTCATAATTCCAATACTGGTTACCTCTGTGAATTTGAGGATGTTGCTTAAACTCTTTGAGACTGTTTCTCACATCTGTAAAATGAGAATAATAATACTGTCTACCTCCTGGGCTTGTTGAGAATGAAACGAGATCAGGTATGGAGAACACTTTGCCAGCTTGGAGTAGGTTTTTAGTAGCTACCCTGTTTTTTCCAAACATGTGAGTTTTACCACATACTGAGGAATTTCACATCCTCTGTCATAGTTACGAATTAAAATAACCCTGTGTGTTTGACAAATTAAGAATTCTTATCCTTTGTGTAAAAAGAAGAAGCAGGCTCAGAAAGTAAAGCAACTTATTCATAATCCTGTAGCCAGTGTCACTGATTATGTGACCAAGCTAGAACTGAGACCTCTATTTTTTTTTCATCGTTACCAGTTTAATGTTATAAGCATTGTGTGTTTCCTTTTCAGACTGACTTTAACAGTCAGCTTTCTTTTGTCCTTTTCAATCTCCATTATCTGTTCCAGGGCTTTGCAGAATACGTTGCACATAGTGGTTATCGGTATATATTTCTTAATTAAATGTGCTGAATGTCTAAAGAAGGAAATATTCCAACTATGTTTAAGATAGATTTCTAGCCATATCTCAGATCATATTTCAGCAACATTTCACCTCAATAATATTTACTAATTGTCTTCTCAATATAAGTATAAATTATGGCATATAAAGGATAAAAGAGGAAAACAGTAAGTAAACTTAATTTAGGTGGCCTAAAATGCCCTCAGAGATTTGGGGTTTGCCTTTTTTCTATATTTATTGCTTGATATGTTTTGCCTTACCCTTCATAGTCTGAAAATTTTAATTATTTCTCCTCCCTGTACATACACCATCACTTTTATGTTCATGTTATTCCCTTTGCCAGTAATGCCTATTTTGTGAAAATAAACATCTGTTTAATCATAAGGTACTCAAGGAAAGAGGCTGAGTTTATTCATCTCTGGGCTTCAATGCCTGGCCTAGGCTCTGGTATAGGAGACACTCAATAATTTAATTCTATTACATATTTTAGTCATTTATTTATGGCTCATGTTCATCACTGGACTGTGTTATATGTATGCCATATGCTGTTTCTATAACATTCTCCTAAAATGTTCACAGTAGCCATACCATAGACAGCAGTATTTATGCCCATTTGACAGATGGGGTTACAGGCTCAGAGAGGATGTTTAGTTTGCCCTAATTAATATAGATGGTGAGGGACAGAGATAGGAAATGGGCTCCATTACTCATTTATTTATATACCAAACTGTATAGGGAACATGTTTGTTTTAATATCATTCACTTTGCCTTTCACATTCAACTGCTGATATTTGTTGCTGAGTGTGATCTGTGTGCATATGTATATCTATTCGGCATGTTTGTGATGCCCATGATGTAAGTGCAAATATGAGGATTTGGCCACTACTCCCATAGTATATCTATGCTATGTAAGGAACCAGTTTCTTACATGTCTGATTGGGACAAGAGTGTCTTGACATGCCACTTTTCTAATTTTTCTGTTACTTCTTAGCTATTTTCAGTATACAAACATGGATCACAGACTGGCTGGCAACTGCTATAGCCTTTCTACAACACCCTCTGATTGTAGGAATGTTGCAATACCTTCCATTCTATGGAAAATATATGCTATACCTATGCTGCAGAGAGCTCTCAAGGTCTTCATATATATGGTCAGGGAGTCCTCAGAGCCTAAGGATTCTAAGGTTGAAGAGTTCAGCTTGGTTACGTTCTACTCCAAAAGTTATTAAGAAAGCCCAAAATTTTAAGCAAAACAAAAGCATGAGAGGGACTATACCAAGCTCTTGAAAGATGCAAAGATACTCACAGGCCTTTGAGTCTGAAGCTACCTTTTGACTGGCCAGTCTGGGTCAGTGGTCTTATTTATGAGAATTCAAGCTTAAAAAAAATTATCATCTCTAATGGATCAGCTGGGCCATTTACTGGGAACCTGAACAGTGTGCATAGAATGGAGAGGTTGGGAAAACAGCGATAATATAATAATGATGCTTTGTGTTTTTATAGATTATTTATAATATAACCTATAAGAAAGTAAAGGCCATGTCATAGTAAAAAGTGATAGGCTTGGAGATGAAAAGAATTGGGTTTTAAGCCTGGTAATCTCACATCTTACCTGTGTGACTCTGGACAATTTCTTTAATCATGGCTCATCTAAGTTCATTCACTTATAAATTATAGCTAAAAATACACAGCCTCTAGAATTATTGTGATGATTAGAGATGATACATATTACTACTTTAACCCATGAAGAGTGAAGGTGCTCAATAAATATTTATAACTGATGTTATTATTTTTTTTACTACTATTATACCTCCTGTTATGAAGGAGTTCCACATTTAGGTGGAATAATTAGAATTAATTAATTAATTAATTAATTCTAATTATTCCACCTGAATGGAAGGTTTCTGTGGTTCATTAAAATGTACATGTATGTTCCTTACACTTATGCAGGAGTTGTTATCTGTGTAGGTGTACTCCCCAGTTTGAAATTTTTATAAACACTTATATACAAACTCTAAACATATTTTCTGGTTTTTATTCGCATCACATCAAGAATCTATTTTTAGGGTTTATGGGTGGCTCAGTCATTACACACCTTACTTTGGCTCAGGTCATGACCTCAAGGTTTGTGAATTCGAGCCCCACATCAGGTGAGCTTCAGGCCCACTTCAGGTGAGCACCAGCCTGCTTCAAGTAAAACACAAGCCCCACTTTGGGTGAGCCCTGCTTCTCTCTGTCTCTCTCTCTCTCTCTGCCCCTCACTTAATTGTGCCCTCTCTCTCTCAAACAAAACAAAACAAAACAAAAAACAAAAACAAAAACAAAAGAACCTATTTTTAATGACAGCATCCAAAGTATATTAATTGCTTTGCAAATACAACTCATCAGAGATGAGATGAGTCTTTTCTAACCAAAATTGTGTAAGAGTGCTAACATTACTCTTTGTCTATTCATGTTAAACTCATGGACAAAAACATAATAGAATGACATTTCCTTTGAAGACTTAAATGATTAAATAATAAAGGTTTAAAAAATAGTACATCAAAGGTGACCTTAAAGTGTACACTAAGAAGAATTTGAAATGGATGTCCTTTTCTAGATCACTGAATATTGATTAGCTTTCAAATCTAAACTCTTAGAAAAGTGTAACTGTGCTCTATTAATAGGAATATAAATGAAACTGGATTTCCTTTGGGAAGATTAATTCATAATTATCTGGCCAGATTTTTTTTTTTTGCTAGATTTAAGACATGGACACCTTATTTTCTTTCTGGTACACTGTGTAGAATCTTGGCATTGAGCCATTCATGAGAATGGCTGTTCACATTTATGAAAATCACAGGATTTAGTTTGATTCATCAGTCTCCTATTAAAATATGTGTCCAAGACTGCAAATATATAATATAAATAAATGAGTGAATAAATAATGCCCTCTTTTCTTTTAAATATTATTGACAATGGTAATGGCTGCCAGCAGAAATCAAATAGATTAGAAAAAGAAAAAAAATAAAGTCACTATGGGCTTAAGATCAAAGTAATGGTTTAGAGAATCTAGAACTTATTTTTAACTGAGTGACTAGTCACCTTGGTAAAATCATCTAAATCTTTTTACCTCATCATTTCCTTTGCCAATTGGACTCCATGGAAACGCATACTGATAAATAACACTAGCCTTTTGTGATCTAAAATTTTAGTGTACATACAGCTATATAAGGGGTCTCAAAAAGCTGTTTCTATTTTAGAACATATATTTTTGAGTCAACAAGTTTTGTGTACTCATTATCAGATGTTGGATTGAGCACAAGGAGTGAAAACAAAGATGAAGTGTCATAAACCTCTGAAGAATCCCCTACCTAATGTATGAAGTGCTTTAAATGGGCCACAAACTAGCTTAGTTCAAATCTCCTGTTAAATGGAAATTCCGACAAGACACCATTTATGTTTGTATTATCTAGCACACATGTTTTCAAAGTTAACTGGTAATGTAAACTACATTTTATCTACCTGAAAGAACAAACATTTTAAGTACACACTTACACAAAAAGCTAAATCCATAGATCATATTATAAAATAAAAATGTTCAAAAATATTATTCAGAATTACAGTTTTGAAAGCGACTTTGATGTTAAATAAGTTAAATACTCTTCTTTGGTAGAAACTGATGCCCATAGAAGTTATTTATGTGCCTTCTCCAAGGATGTAAATTTGTTAGTGGTAAAACAGTAGTCAGGATTCTTACCTTCTATGTTTTGATTACATTGTTTATTATATGTCATTAACATATGAATGAGAAGTCTTAACTCTTGAAATATTCTGGAAGAACTTTATACAACCACTTTCAATGTCATATTGAACCTGAGGGAAGACATTTAAAATATTTCATAATTCAGTCTATCCATAGATCATTTTAGGTTCTCTACATACTCATGTTTTTAGCAGTGAGTTATCGTTTGCATTACCTTTCATCCGTTATACTTGTTTCTGAAAAACAGTTTCTAAATAATGGACTTCTGATGCAATTGGGAGGAAGTGTAATTTTCATAATTGAATATTACATGGACATTCACTTATTGCAAGGCCTATTCTTGCCTTTCTTGCATTGTCTCTTAATACCGTCTTTCAAACCATTCACACTAAACATCAGAGGCTAATTGTAGTTTCTGTCCTGTAGACTCTCCATTGGCTTATAATGTGCTCTATGTCCTCTTTTTCTGATTTAGGTATTGCTTACCTCCAGAGAAACCTTTCTTGGATATCTCTGCCCTGGTGAATGATTTCCTTCACACTCAGTGTATTCTATATCTCCACTCTAGTATGTTCCATACAGTGTCACAGTTGCCTGCTTATTACCTCTTTTCCTACTAGATGGTACATTCTTGTGCCATGTTCACTGTTATATCTTCAGCAATTGGCTCAGCACATAATGGGAACAAAAGAATTATTCATTTTTATTACATGAAAATTGAGATATCAACATTACATTTGTAAGGAAGTATTAATATATTTTGGAGGAAGGCTATTTTCTTTCTGGTATCATCCATATGAAATATGACTCTGTGCTATACATCATTGAAGCATATTTTCAATGAAAGAAAATAAGAGAGATATCTAAAACATTGAGAGAGGTAACTAAAACATCAAGACAGATATTTAAAACGTGAAGAGGAAGATAGATATGTAAAAAATCAAAAGAGGTATCTGGTCTCATTTCATGGGAGGATTTTTAGAAAATCCCTGAATCATCTGAAAAACTGCATTTATATTCATGCTTGGAATCTACATTTTTATTTTAGATTCAGCATTTGTCTGACAGCACTTGTAAGGGAAAGGAGTGGAAAAAGAAGTATACCTCACATACTAATTATTTCTGCTTCTGTCAGATCATTTATACTATGGATTGCTAAGAAATATTGGAGTTGAAAGCCACCTTAGAGTTATTGTACTCAACTCCATCAATTAGCAAAGGAGGAAACTAGATTAAATAAGTCTCACAGGATCAAATAGCTGGTCTGTGGAGAGCAAGGACTAGAAGCTTAGTCTCCTCTTTCCCACCTTGGGCATCCCATACCCTAGCACATATACAATAGTAATAATAGGCATGTTTTTAGTGTCCTAGGTCTCCCAAATCTGTCTACCCATGTGAAAGGATCTTGAGTTTTATAGTAAATGTGGAAAAGATGTGAGTCTAGGTGTTTACTCTTACAGATGGGAAAAATCCTTAGAAGGTGAATATATTTCTTCTTTGAGAGCCATAGTTAAAAGAAGCTGTGTTAAGAAAATGAGATTTTCTAACTTATATTTAGCATTAAGCTTTGTGTAAGCAATCTTGATATTTATTAATTCACTCATTTACTGAGAACCTACTGTATACAAAGCTTATGTTAGGTGCTAGAGAGTATCTAAGAACAGAGGGAAGATCCTTTACACAAGTAAAATTCTTTCAGGCTAATGTAGAAGTAATAAACACTTGTTGTTAATTTAGAGTACATGTCACTCTTTAACTATAATATTGATGTCTCTTATTGAATATAGGATAATTTCCATAAATATTATATACATCTCTCTATTAAAATATTAAACACATATCATACCACATGTGGCTTATATATACAAATTCCTTGTGTTAATTTATTTTATTTTTATATTTTATTTAAATCCAGTTAGTTAACATATAGTGTAATAATATTTAAGGAGCAGAATTTAGTGATTCGTCACTTACATATAACACCCAGTGTCCATCCCAACAAGTGCCCTCTTTATTTTTTTTATTTTATTTATTTATTTTTAATTTTTTTTAACGTTTATTTATTTTTGAGACAGAGAGAGACAGAGCATGAACGGGGGAGGGGCAGAGAGAGAGGGAGACACAGAATCGGAAACAGGCTCCAGGCTCTGAGCGGTCAGCACGGAGCCTGACGCAGGGCTCGAACTCACGGACTGTGAGATCGTGACCTGAGCCGAAGTCGGCCGCTTAACCGACTGAGCCACCCAGGCGCCCCAACAAGTGCCCTCTTTAATGCCCATCACCCATTTAGCCCATCACCCCTGCCACCTCCCCTCCAGCAGCCCTCAGTTTTGTTCTCTGTACTTAAGAGCCTCTTATGGTTTGTGTCCCTCTCCATTTGTATCTTATTTTTCCTTCTCTTCCCCTATGTTCATCTGTTTTGTTTCTACAGTTCCACATATGAGTGAAATTTAATGATATTTATCTTTCTCTGACTTATTTCACTTAGGATAATACACTCCTTGAGTTTAATTTTTAGATTCTTGGCAATTAACACATATATTGTCATGATAACACTATTTGTATAAATTTTCAATTAGTTACTAATTCATTAAAACCACATATAAGACACTGAAAGTCAGATGCTATTTTAAGGGACTTACACTTTCCTATACATGTAAGAATTAAATGAAAGTAAATTAATAGCTGACTACATGTAAGGTAGAAAATAAACATAGTTAGGAGTTTAGAGAAAAAGATTTCTTCCTTGAAGGGTAGTTGAGAGGATCCTTGTTTTTTGTTTTGTTTTTATTTTTGTTTTTGTTTGTTTTAGAAAGAGTGAGTTTGAGCTGGGCCATGACGTACGACAAAAATCTGAGTACTTATTCAATAAACATTTACTAAAAGCTGCCAGGTAAAACAGTGACTCATGTCATAATACCAAGTTATGTTTCTTGGGAAACTAAATCTTTTTTGCCTCATTTTTTGCAAGTGTAAACTGGGGATAACAGTCATAGCTGCCTCACGGGTTGTTGTAAAGTACAAACTCTTATGAGGTATAAAGATCTCAGCTCTATGCCTGACACATAGAAAGAACTCAGTGAACATTTGTGTTTGATTACTATTCACTCTTGTAAGTATAGGGACAGTACAAAAACAATCCAGTTGTAGGGATTGGCCTGAGCTCTAGGAATGACCTGCGGGCTTCAACAATGTCATAATGTAGCAATAGAAGTTTCTGGCATGGGGAAGGGAAAAAACACATAATATGAGAAGTAGAGGAAGCAGGTGCAAAGGAGGGAGAGTAGTGGGGATAAGAGAAGAAAAGAAATTTTGTGGAGAATATACTGGTAGAGCTCAAGTAGTCGCTTGTATTAATTAATGAGATTATTGGTGTGTATCAATTGATTGTCCCCAATAAGGATCTTCTACCCCTATTAACGCAAATAACTAACGAACAAACTTTCCAAAACTTCTGGTATAAAGTGAGCTTTTCCAAAGGCTGATGCTGCTGAGGGCCAAGTAATTACAATACTGCAAAATCATATATTGCCTACAGAATAGGGCTGCAATTTCTTAACATGGTATGTAAATTCCTCTAAAATTTTTTATCCTAATGCCTGATGTAAAAACATGTATTTATTCTGAGAATGTCAAAGGTCTTCTCTGTGTTTGGAAGACTATTGGGAAATGGATTTAGAGAGAAGGAAATGTTAGGAAGATGTTGAGGATCAACTTAATGGAAGTCCATGTCTTTCATATACATTAACTCATTTCAATCCTTACATCACCCTCTAAGGGAGACTTTCATAGCAATTCCACTTTGGAGATGAAGAGCATGGGTGTTCTGAAAGATGACACAAGATAGAACAGGAATTTGAGTTCATTTATTTTAGCTATCAGTCCTGTGCTCACACAAATTCCTTCCACAGTACTTGTGAATCCAAACAAGCTGGCAACCTCTCCATCATCTAAACAAATTCAAGTTCAAATGGGGCGATGTGTGGACTATAGATATTGTCAGCAGATAGTACAAGTCTGCTGCTGAGAGGAGAGATAATCACTAACATCAGTGAAGATGGCTAAATTCACCTGGTTTCAAATTTCCTTATTTATTTATTTATTTATTTACTTATTTATTTATTTATTCATTCATTTATTCATTTATTTTTTTTAATATGAAATTTATTGTCAAATTGGTTTCCATACAACACCCAGTGCTCATCCCAACAGGTGCCCTCCTCAGTGCCCATCACCCACCCTCCCCTCCCTCCCACCTCCCATCAACCCTCAGTTTATTCTCACTTTTTAAGAGTCTCTTATGGTTTGGCTCTCTCCCTGTCTAACTTTTTAAAAAATTTCCTTATCTAAGTGGTGATTGAGATAAGAAAAAGTCTGCTTTGTTGGGACACATTAATAGTGAGTCCTTCTCAAATCCTGGGCCAGCAGCAGTAGATTAACAAATGTAAATAGGGATAAAGAATGGACCAATGAAATTGGTTGGTGAATGGCAGATGCAAGAGACAGCAGAAGAGACAGGTAGGCTGGAGAAAGAGATAGAAACCTTTCTAGAAATAGAAAGAGAAAAAGGGAAATCAAGTGATAGAATCTCACACAAAACAAAGAGACAGATGAAGCAGATATAGTCCAGAAACTAAAGAACCATTGTTAACCTATATAGGGAAGGTAATATTCCTATAACCTAACCAACATGTCTCTCTGAGAATCCCCTCAAGTATGCAATGGAGTTTGTAAATAACCGCAAGGAAAAAAAAGAGATTTTCATATGTATATTTCAGAGTTTAAAGTCAAGTAAGTCTATAATGGTTGGGACAAGGAAAGGTGATGGTCTTGAAAGATGCATGTTCACTACAAAGGAGGAGAAGGGAGAGGGAATGAAAGGGAGGGAAGGGATGAGGGGAGTGGGAAGGAGAGAGGAAGAGAAGAAGAGATAGAGGTATAGGGGTCAGTGAATGAAGATAAAGAGTAATGGAGAAAAATGGGCATAATATGAATGACAATAGGTAACTTTCAATACTTTCCACTTTTCAGTACTTTTTGTTTCCATTTGCCAGAATTAATGTAGTGTAGTATAGTAGATTTGGGCACTGATGATTGGTTTTATTGATTTCTAGTTACAGAATGCAGTCCAGATTATTTTGCTTATTTCTATTTCAGTTTCCTTCTCTTGTAATTTAGTGTAGTTATTTTATATCAGTTTTATTGCTTTAATTTTTGAGAATTAAGCCCAGCCTATGTAAGTGCTATACATAGAACTGAAAAGGCAAATACAAATGCTACATGCCATTTTCTTTTTATTCCTTTACATGTTGAAGGGTAGATAAACCAAGTATAAAATAAAACTGAAGCTGAAGTAAAATTACCAAGTGATATGCAGAAATAGTGTGTGTAAACTAATGGAATAATTTGTTACTTTTGAACAAATGAATCAGGAAGAGATTTGGAGAGAAAACGTCAGCTGAGTGGAATTCAAGGACTGGAGAAGTGAGGGGAAAAGCATTCCGTGTGTAAGTGGAGGCACGGAAATGATTAAGAGAGGAAGGAGAGACAGAGCGAGTAATTCTGTTTGTCAAGTGACTGGGTGAGTAAAAAGACATTGGGAAATGAGACTGAAAACGTGGCTTATAGACAGATTAGAGAGGGAGATGAAAAACATGTAGTGTAGTTAGACTTTACTGTAGGTAAAGGGGAGGAGACTTTGCAGACCTTGGAGGAAATGCATTACTTTAGTGGAACTGTTGTTGTTTTTCTTTTCTTTCTTTCTTTTTTTTTTTTTTTAAGAAAAAGAGCCAATGCGGGCCAGAGAAAGAGAGAGCAAGAGAGCGAGAGCGAGAGTGAGTCTTAAACAGGCTCCACACTCAGCACAGAGCCAATGTGGGGCTCAATTTCGTGACTCTGAGGTCGTGACCTGAGCAGAAATTGAGTTGAATGCTTAATCAATGAGCCACCCAGGCATCCCTAGCGGAACTGTTCTTTATATATGTCACATATTTGATAATTTAGAAGTGGCAGTGGGCACAGGGAAATGTGAAGAATAGTTATTCATTCATAGGTATTTGCTCAAGTCTAGGAAAAAAGCACTGCTTTTCTTTTCCTTTAATGTTTTAAGGTACTTTGCAAAACAGGTTTGCAAAGAACCTAAAAGAATAAACAAAATAAGTTAATCCCTATATGTTGCTTCCATAAATTGTTGCCACATTCTGAATTGTTTTCTGCTAAAACATCTAATATTTAATGCAAAAATGGATTAAAACTAAAAAAAAAAAACAAATAGACAAAACCTTCTGCAGTAAAGTTATTTTTAAAATGTGACTTTCCTTATTTATATTAGGAATATATAGGTTTGGACAGATTAAGTAATAAATGTGCAATCAGAGGTGAGCCAGCCTTGACATCTAACTCTAGCTTCTAATTATGTCTGATTGGAAATCATAGCGTTCTTACATTGGCACTTCGTGTAAAATGATTCTTACAAACCCTTTTTTCAGTTCCTTCTGAATTTCCTTCTTGGTATTGAAACCAACTGGTCTTTGTGTTTTGTTGTCTATTCATCCCATTTCCAGTACTTCCTCCACTCTGCCAAAAGGATCATTCCCATGGCATACAACTTTCTTATTGCCCCTGCCCTTCTTTCCAATAAAACGAATGCCTTTCATTACTTGCAGTTAAGTGTAAGGAAGCTAATATTGGTCAGGGGCTTATAATATCAATTTGGAAAAGTTGATGTCAAAGAGTATTCATCTGGGAAGAGGCAGATAAAGGAATTACAACACAATTGGAATAATTCAAAGTCTGATCATTCTATCATAAACTGCAGCAATAAAAGAATATAAAAGTATATAGTAATGTGCAAATATATCTGTAATGTATTTAGTTTGAAAAAATGTAAAATCATATCTACCATATGATTTACTTATAATTTACATTATTTCTAATATATGACTAAAAGACTCAAAACCAATATACTAACAGCTGTTATTTATATATGGTAGAGATTTCTAGGTAATATTTAATTTTGATGGTTATTTTTTGTAGCTATAGATTTTTAACTCAGGTTGTTGTAATAAATATTGTTTTGTATTTAGAAACAGACAATGGGAATTATATATTATAAAAATTCATTCAAATCATATGCCTGTACAAAGTATCATCTTAAAGCAAAATGTCTATTTCTTGAATTACTTGTTCTTCTGCTTTTATTTTGGAGAATGCTGTGAAGACTATTCCCTCCAACACCAAATTGATAGCTGCTGCTGTGCTGTGTGCATTACTCCTCACAGATCCTCACTGTCTGATACAGTCAGTCACAGGCTGCAGAACATCCATAAGCACTGAAAGGCACAATCCCTTGAGAAACCTGATTTTTTAGTAAGGTTTTTCAAGGAACGTCCCTTGTTTTCTTTTTCTTAGCTCTTCCTTTTTTAATTCTCCCTTCCCTTCAGATACTGTTTCCCTGGAGCTTTAAGAAAATTGCATTTTTTTCCTCTGCAAAGTGCCCTTTAGAGAAGAGTGAATTTGCAGGACCCTGAGTGTGACAGCATCTGTCTTCTGCAGCCCCTAATAGTTTAGGGCAGGATTTACCTGCTGCTACATTCTCCTTCCATTCCCATGAGTCAATAAAATTCATCCACTGCCATAGTGAAGAAAGTTTGTTCCACTTGAGTTTGGGATGGAGATGGGAAGATCTTTTGTCCTTCAGGATGATCTTTATGTTAGGGGTGAACAAGGTGCCAAGGAACTTTGTGTAAAGACTGATTTACGGAGCCCAGTCATCTTGCTCAGCCTTCTCTGCTGTTCTCAGTCCAGTGTCTTGCTCACTTGGATTCCAGACTTGAAGCCTAGCCTCCCTGGCAAGATCTTTGACCCTTCAAGTAGGGTTTGTTGTTTTATTGTATTTCCCTGATTTCCCTTAGAAATTCCTATTAGCTCTTTTGTTGGCTACAACTAAGCTCAATCTCTCTAGTCTGACTCAGACCCATATCAGAGTATTTGTTCTTTCAGTAAGTAGGATCTACTGAGAATCACTTTTCTGCTTGGAACTGCACTAAATTCCTCTACCCACTATTGTGAAGTTGAATCCCTGGAAGGTAGAGCTCAACACCCATTCAATGACCCTGCTTAGAATAAATACGATTTATAGCATAAATTTTACTCTAACATCTGCTTTTGCTTCTTCCCATAGGTTTTAGAACATTGTGTTTTCTTTTTCTTTTGTTTTGAGACATATTTTGATTTTCCATTTTATTTCTTATTTGGCCCATTGCTTGTGCATTTATGTGTTAATTAATATTTATTTATTAAATATTTAATATTTACACTGAAGAAATAAAACAAAAATTATCGAAGAAAGGTCATTTTTTTAGTGATGATAGTATTCTACTACTTATCCAAAGGAATATCTTGGAAACATTTCACACTCACACATTTGTTCTCAGAGCTCAGATTCATGACAGACCATGTTACAATGGGCTGTTCTTTACACATAAACTGAGTTCATAAAAATTTAGCCCTTTAGAAGATACGAGAACTGAAGTAATATAGATCAATCTTTTATTTTATAAATGGAGAAATAAAAGTTCACAAACTGAATTATTGCCTCTAGTGTGTCATTCTCTAACATATATAAACTGCCTGAGGTCAGCAACTGCATTTTGTTGGACATTATATTTTCAACATTTAGTTCAAGATTTATTCACATTTGCTGAATGAATGAAGAAATGTCTTCACTGTTACAGAGGGGTAGAAAGATGAATGATACTAGAATCTTAGACATCCAGATAAATGCCGTCTCCACAAAAAGTAGGAACCATTTATTAAGGACTTACCTGAGTGATTGAGTGACAGATCCTATTTACATTTACATATAATATTTTGAAAATTGTGCTTAAAATAATTGATTACCTTTTTTAATCCTGTATTGATAGGTATTCTCCATTTTACAGGTTGGGAAAGTGAGACACAGAGAGATTAAGTCCCCTCCTGCAAAGGTTACACTTCCAGCAAGTGATAGAATTGAATTTGAATTCCAGTAAGCAGAGACGAGAGTTTGTATTCTTAATCTACACTCTACCTCAACTATGTTCAGAGCTGTAAAGTAAAGGCCTTTTACTGTGGATGATGAGAGCACCCATCAAATTGCATTTTATTCTTGAAATAAATAGGAAAATTTAGGGGTTTTAAGTTCAACTTTTTATATGTTGTAATGTGAGAAACAAAATTAATTTCATGAAAACCTAAGTGGTTCCAGAAACCATGCCTAAAATTGAGATGATATTGCTTTACATCAAAAGATTATAGGGCAATTCACCTAGCCACTGAAAATCTATCATTTCTAAGTGAGAAAGCCAAATAGAAGTGATAACTTTTCAGCTGAATTAATTTTTATTTCATACTTCTAATTTTGTCCTTTAGAAGAGAGTAAGAGTAAAAATTCACTTTACTTGGAACAATTTATAGTTGCATTTAATTTTGAACGAGGGTGAAGATGAAGGGATTGATAAAAGTTTAATTTTTCTGACTCCGATGTTTCCCACTTGGAATCTTTAGCAATACCATTTCATATCCAGATTTCTTTCATGTTAAAATTATTTTTAGCAGATATTTATTTACTAAGGGTAGAGTAGATTTTATGACAATAATTTAAATAATTGAATACAGGAATGTGATCACCTCCAAATGTAACATACAAACATTCTCAAAAGAGCATCTTCTGGAAACCTGGTAAAAATACATTTTTTCAAAGAAAACATTTAGTGTGCCTACTCAAAGAAACAAAGATTTAAAAATAAGTAATGCAGTGTTGGAGACATCAAGAAAAGTGATGCTTGGCAATTTAGAAGGATAGGGTGACAGGCATATAAAGAAAACTGGCAGCTGGAAATTGGATTTGAATATGTACACTTCCACTTGTTGGCTATGTGACTTTTCTGAACCTCAGTTTTTTTTATCAACAAATGAGACTTTGTCTGATATGGATTAAACAAGCAGTGATTTATAAAAGGTTAATTATGTGAATATAAACTAGAAAACTGTATGTCTAGAATTTTCAATATCCATGAAACCTCCCTTTTGTTCTTGCTACTTGAGAGCCTCTGCCATATAAGATTAATGTAGGAATCTTGATAGATACTAGAAAAAGAAGATAATGTGCTTTAGGATGTTGTCCTTTTTCGTGTGCAGTTTTCAAATAAAATACTTAAGATTATTTGATTAAGAGCACTGGTGTGGAAACCAAGTATGTGTTTACCCAAATTTCTGAACCGTAACACTGTCTTGACCTATCTTTCTTCAATTTGCACTTGAAACTGAGTCACTCACTAAGAGGATTGAAGTAGTTTCTTATTAAGGTTGAGAAATGTAAAAATAAAAAAAAAAATGAAGTTAGAAGAGATTCCCTTTTTGTCAGTCATGACCTTTTGCTGTCTGATTTAGTCTGAGAGCTTTCCAGTTGGAGTGCCTACTCCACCCTTGAGAGGCCTGTGCGTCTATGTAAAGTCATTTATTTCTGAAATGCACTTGCCTCCTTTCATGTCTGGAGGGGACCATCTTTCCTCTGGCCCCAGTGAGTATGATTTAATTCTTTTTGGAAAGCTCTTTGTTTAAACCTCAGTGGAATACTATAAGGAGCAATATTGAGTCTCTAACTCAACAGAATATTTTCACAGCCTTCTGCAAAACATTGCCCCTTGGTGGAGTATCATTAGCCTTTTACTCTGAGAGTTTCTTAGATGCACGTAACAAGTTGTAGGTGTTCAATAAATATATGTACTGCCAAATTGATCCTGTATATTTTCCATCTCTCTTCTTTTCAGTGCCTTAGATAAGAACTTCCACATAATATTTAGTAGTCTTTTGTTGAGTCAAATAGAACCACATATGTATAATGACCACTTGCATACTAGTCCAAAAACTAATTGAAAATATAGCTAATTCCACATATACTTCCATTTAACATTCATTGAGTCTTAATGGTGTGACAAGAATTCTGTTAATCATTCATTCAGAGAAATGAAATAAAATATGATTTCAGTGTAAGATGATCCTACTCTAGATGAAGTAAAAACTAAGCACACCCACATAATGATTATGTAATATGACTATATGATAATGTTAATGAACTTCATGTCAAGAAGTAATGTCTCTTTTGGTGTATTAAAAAAACAAAAACAAAAACAAATGGAAACAGGAGATGATGTTTCTGGAAAGTAGTCTGTGCTGAACTAAATAAAGTAGGCCTGCACCCTGTAGGTGAGCAACAAGTAAGTGCAAACACATTTGGTTGTAAAAGAGATTGACATATTGGGAACTAGATTGACATATTGGGAACTAGTTGATAAAATGTTCTTGGGCTGAATCCATGGTCAAAACATTCAGAGGAGTAGATTAGATCAGGAAGATTATGGTCTATGAATAACCTTCAGTTATAAACTAAGCACACGTATGCCTGTGTGTGTGTGTGTGTGTGTGTGTGTGTGTGTGTGTGTGTGTGTGGAGGTACTGACTCTGTTATTTCTAAAAAAAGATTGTTCTAAATGAGGAACGCATGACAGTTAAGTAGACAATTTAGGAGGCAACAATAATTTTCTAGGTGTGATATCATAAAAGTCTAACTGAAAATTTTAAATTAGTATCAGTGAAAGTTGAGATGAAAAAATAAAACAAACATTTATTTATTTATTTATTTATTTTTTAATTTTTTTTTCAACGTTTATTTTTGGGACAGAGAGAGACAGAGCATGAACAGGGGAGGGGCAGAGAGAGAGGGAGACACAGAATCGGAAACAGGCTCCAGGCTCTGAGCCATCAGCCCAGAGCCGGACGCGGGGCTCGAACTCACGGACCGCGAGATCGTGACCTGGCTGAAGTCGGACGCTTAACCGACTGCGCCACCCAGGCGCCCCACAAACATTTTTTTAAATGGCCTACAACAATGGGTCTCAGACCAGTGGTATGAGCATCAAATTTAGAGGTACTGAATCTGAAACTCTGGGGTCGGGGGAAGAGATAGCAGTTTGTATTATATAATAAGCCTCCCAGATGATTCTGATGTATTTGTAAGTTTGAGAACTATTGACTGAAATCTTGTAAGAATTGTAAAGGTATCTCTTTCTGTGTCCTTCAAAAACTTATTCATCATACATTTATTAACATAATTCACTGACTCTAAGATACTACTAGTTTTAAAATTCAGTGCTATTTTATGTATCATTAAAAATGCTGCCAGTTAAGCCAATTCATGCTATCAATTTTAAGATGCATCCCAACTTCAGAAGTGTTAAAACATAAAGTATGTATCTTAGAATTTATAAAATATGTTGTGTTGACTGCCATAAAATCATACTGAATAAAAGAGGTGATATTTCACAGATACATCAACCTATTTTAAAACATTTTTAATTTAAATATTTTTTTAACATTTATTTATTGTTGAGAGACAGAACACGAGCAGGGGAGGGGCAGAGAGAGGGAGACACAGAATTCGAAGTAGGCTCCAGGCTCTGAGCTGTCAGCACAGAGCCCGACACAGGGCCGGGACCCACGAACCACGAAATCATGACCTAAGCCGAGGCCAGATGCTTAACTGACTGAGCCACCCAGGCACCCCTACATCAACCTATTTCTATGCTTATTCTCGTCAAACTTTGAACCACAACTACATATTAATTTCCATTTATTTAATTTTGTTTTAACCTCAGACGTCACGTTTCTACTCTTTTCACTAATAGGTTATCTGAGTCTAAATTATTGGAATCTACCTCTCTTCTTCCCACTGAGTAAAAAGGATAGAAATGTTTAGGGCATTATATTTAGGTTTTGGGAGTACTTAATTACATTTTTCAGAACTGAAGAACATTTTTGGGGAACAAAGGCAGGTTTCCCTTTGAACACGTATCTTTGTACCCTACCATCAGTGTATCGCTCCAGTTACTGCAGACATCATCAAGAATAAGACATGATACACCTACATTTCAGGAGCTCCCACAATGTCTGGTAGTGATCTTCGAGGTGTTTGGAGATGTCTGGGTCACATAGAATTTTGCAAGCACATCTGTCTCCTAAAAGTTCAGCTCTTACCCTCTCTGCGGGGGAGTACATGTCCATCCTAAACTGGTATTTTCCCTAAAGTTTTCTCCCATTAACTTCTGGGCCTTGCTCTTTTTCTTTCACTTCCCTTTGTCTCTTTTATATTCTGTACGGGTCATTCTCCCAGACAAGAAGCAGCCCAGACTTCTGAATTTTCTGCAGTACATTTTCCTCAGGCCTGAACTAATTTAGTATGGAATGGGAAATACCTACAGGCTGCAGCATATGAATTTGGGAATAATCTGAGACAGAGTAAGTGGGGAAAAATTAAACCAAAGTATGGATATAGTCTAACTAGGTAATCAATCCTAAAGGATGGAACAAGAAACTCTAAATACAAGGACTGGGATAAAGAGAGAAACAAGTTAGTTGAGGAGTCTGTGGTAGACCTGAGCCATGGAGGGCATAGCTGCTGGTGCTGGGGCTGAGCTACCTCCACTCTGGTAAGGTAAGATACTTAGATGAAAGTTTTATAGCCATTGTTACCTGAGAAGGTGACCCTGAGCATAAATAAGTGATTTGCCTAAGTTCTCTAGGTTAGTCAGCAGCTTAGCCGGGGCTCCTGACCCGGACTTTCGCCCCACTGCCCAGCAGCATTACCCCATGTGCAACACTAGTATGATTATAGAATATTTTCCCAACAATTGCTAATTTATCACAGAGATCTCGCAGTTAAGATATGTTAAAAAGTTAAAAGGTGTTAATTAATCAAAAGCAAAACTACAGTGTTTTAGTATGGATTTTAAGTATGTAAAAATAAGGTAGGGTTACTTATTCTCTGAGAATCACTTTTATCTCCTAAAATATGGGGGAGTGATTTCTTCACTCTGAATGCTTAAATTTCTCTTGTACAAAAGAAATCCCTCAAAACAAACAAACAACAAAAAATAGAAAAAAAAACAATTTATAAAATATAAATATGTTATAGAAACCTGAGATATAATCAGTATCATTATCATCATTAAATAGGAACTAAACTAAAGTTTTGCTTGGGTTGAGTCACCCACATACACACACATACACACACACACACACACACACACACATTCACACTCACACTGACACACACACACAGTTGCCCCTGGTGGTGATTTTAAAGTAGTTTCTTCTGTACTGTACTAGTGTGAAGTCCATCGTGTGCCATTTATTAACATTCTGAATCTGGTAAGTTCGTTAAGGTCTTTATTTTATTTGTTTGTTTGTTTGTTTATTTATTTATTTGTTAATTTAGAGAGAGAGAGAGCGAGCGTGCACACAAGCTGGGAAGAGGGGTAAGGGGGTGGGGGAGAGAGAGAATCTCAAGCATGCTCCATGCTCAGTACAGAGTCCATTGTGGGACTTGATCCCACGATCCTGGGATCATTATCTGAACTGAAATCAAGAGTTGGACACTCAAACAACTGAGCCATTCAAGGCCCCCTCCCCTTCTTAAATTTTCCATTAACCTCTCTAAAGCTTAGTTTTCTCATCTGTAAAATAGTAATGGTACTAGTATCTATACTATAGAAGGTTATTGGGGATTAAATAAGATAATATAACTACTGTTTAATATATCATCATTAAAGTCCTAAAATTTAGTCTAATGCCATGGCTATTAGAAACCACACATTTGGTGGAAAGCACAATATATAACATCTGGCAACCATCTGCTATACCTTGGCTGGAGTTCTAGGTATTTGAAAAAAAATTATCTTATTGGGTATTCACAGCAAATCTTCACATTGCCTATTAATGTCTTTATTTTATGGATGAGCAAATGAAAGCACAGAGAGTGTCACTCACTTGTCCAAGGTCAGAGGCCTATAATTGGAAGAGAAAGGAGTGGAACACCAGTCATTATGACTTCAAGGCCCTTGCTTTTTCCACAGTGTACCCTGACTGAGGGACAGCATAAAAGGGACTAGATTGGTTAGTCAAGGACCTGCTACTGTAATTAATTTTCATGGTTGTATTTTTGTATTTGTCTGAGCTTCTTTCATTCTAAACCTAACTTAGAAGTGTTTCTAAAGAAAGAGAAAGCTTGGTGTTAATATTGCTCATACTCACCGTGGGAAGAAGCCTTTTCCTACATAGGAATGGTAATTTTATTTCTGCCCTTAAAATGAGAAATAGGTCAACCTACTTACTTATTGCATTGCTTAAATCATCTTCTGGGGTTTTGGCAGTTTAAGGCTTATAGGTCTTTTCTTGGCTATTTTCCTCTAAATCTCTTAAGGGATCTTAGATATTCTATGCACATCCAATCAAATATTTATTAAAGAATATATAATATAACTGTAAATTTATTGTAACATTTTTCTTCTAAGGAGTTCAGAACCCTATGGCATAAATTACCTCATTTATCTTCATATACATTCCCAAGGGAAGAGCTTGGTAGCATTATCAGCTCAGATTAAAAATAAATGGGCAAGTATAAACCAGTTGTTCAGTTAGTCAGTCTATCATCAGGATTGACAGGGTGTCCACTATTTTCAGGTAACTGCTGGAAGCAGTAGCCATGCTGTGTTCAGGGGAGCAACATGTCAGAGCAAGGCTAGTCTGGATGAAAACTGAAAAGGCTCAGGAGTGCCTCAGTTCACCTTGCTCTGTTTATCTGCTTTTTTGCCCAGCTAGTGACTAAACAGTAGCATAGGTCCTTGTTTCCATTTGAGAAACCATCAGCCATTGTTCTGTCTTACCACCTCATACTTCAAGCCTCAGATGAGTCATTGTTTTAAGACCTTCGATTTTTGTAAAAATCCCAAATGTATTCATTTAATATATTTATCATAAGGACTCAATCAGAGACTTAATGAAAAAAAAACCAAAAAACAAAAAAACAGAAAACAAAAATGACACTACAGGTTAAGATACAGTCCTATGCAGAAATCAAAGAAAGGGCAGACCATCTAAGGGAAAACTAAAAAGACAACACAAGGAGAGAGGCTGGATAAAACAGTGTTCTTGTCTGGAGACCTGCTTTGAGTAGGTTTCTTGCAGATACTTTTTAAGGGTTGTGGGCTTTTTTTCAGGGTTCAGCAGCTTGTATGTTCAAAGGGCTATCAATGTTGGGTTCTCCTAGCAGGCTCTGTATGGACAGCAGGAGGATCCTGACAATCATACAGGGTGGGCCACTTGTCCTTCAGGATGTTAAGCAGATGTTACCCCAGGTGTGCACAGTGGGGTGGTAGCAGGGTGTGAGGAAGTACACTGTGGGTGCATTTTAAGGTTAGCCACCAGAAACTCCAAGAAAAGCTTATACCTCAGATCTTCATATACTCTGTCAGCTTCTCCATGGATGGCCTCTGTCCACTTAAAATGGTTGTCTGATTCAGCGAAGATAGGAATTCCTGTGTTGCCAGACATCATCAGGGTCATCAGCTCCTGCTGTAGCCTCTTGCCCATGGAGTGGCCAGTGCCCTGGCTGGGCTTGGCTCCTTTGTGGGCAGCAAGCAGTGATGCTGGTGAAGGCTGGGTTGTGGTTCTGGGAAGCCATCCAGAAGGTGCTGGCAGGGACATGAGAATTCGGGGAGCACCACCACAGGACTGCAGGCCCGCCTGTCTGCATACAAGGCTTTCCTTGATGCTCAGCAGAGTTGATCATGTCTGTGTCTAGACTTGTGGCAGTTAGATGTAGTGAATATATCCAGTACAATATATTGAATTAATGAATGAATTTTGTGTGGATCTTCTCTAAAAAGCCATGGGCTTCTGGGGGGCAAGAACTGTTTTCTCTTTGAATCCTCAGCACATATCACAAAGCATGGCACAAAATGGACAAAATCAGTTAAGTAAATAACATAGGGAACTAGAAAACATATTTAATGTATGAGGATCAGCCTACAAACCTATTGCTTCAGATTATTTTGGCTTCTAGTTTCTATTTAATCACGTTCATCAGTGGGTTGATTTTCCACTTCAAATGGCATCCTTCAAATGTTATTTTTGAGCCTTCCTCTCACCATGTATAAAAAGGGGAGAGTGATACTTATTTGTTCTTTATGGGATGCTGTGGGAAGCAAATAAAATGAAGTGTATGTATTAGTTTCTAGGGTTGCTGTAACAAAGTACCACAGCCTGGGGGCTTAAACAAGAGAAATTTATTTCCTCATAGTTCTGGAAACTAGAATTCTAAGACCAAGGTGTCAGCAGAGTTGATTTCTTCTAAGATACCTCTCCTTGGCTTTTCAATGGCCATTATCCCCATCTGTCTTCCCTGGTCTTTTCTCTGTGCACATCTGTGTCCTAATCTCCTCTTCCTATAAAGACATGAGTCATTTAGGTTAGAGCCTATCCTTACAACCTCATTTTACCTTAATTACCTCTTTAAAGGCTCTATCTCCAAATACTGTCACATTTTGAAGTACTAGAGGTTAGGACTTCGACATATGAATTTTGTGGGAGCACAGTTCAGCCCATAAAAGTATATAAAAGGTCTAATATGATGCCCAGCTTGTAGCTGTCATTTACTCATGGAATTATTATTACTATCACTTTTTGTCAAAATGTTCTCATATATCACCAAATAGCTTTACTTTTTCTTGTTAAATTATTCCTTTGGTCTCTTGCTCAGCTTGCTTGAAAAGAAAAATAATACATAGACAGGGCACAAGCAATTCCAGCATGAAGTGCAAAGTAGAGGGAGAAAGATGAAGAATTATCCTAAAGGAAGGAAGCCTCTGAGCTCATTTACAGATTTAGCAAGAGCTTGTCATAACTGGAAAAAAGGATGACCGAGACAAAGAAGGTGATGCTATAAATGGTGGCAAATATTTTAAGAAGAAAAATGAAAGCATGTGTAGGTATATTTGGCATTCAGAGGAAGTGGCAGGGAGTAAGGGCACCAACCATGAAAGGTATTACAGAGGAACATTCCATGAAAACCTGGCAGTCAAATTTTGATGGGAAAAGAGTCATTAGCCACATGTCAACCTTGTGATGAGTTTCAGAACCGTCTTGCACGCAGTCACCTTCCATGCAGTTCTGAATATCTTTTCTTCTCTCCATACCTCTATTTTTCCTTTGCTTTCTTCTGCAAAAATGAACTGAATCCTTGTTAAACAACAGTTATTGACAGAGTGCAGTGGTGTATACAATGGTAAATTAGATCCTCAAGGCAATAAATGTGTAGATATATATGCACATTATATATATATATATATGTGTGTGTGTATTATATGTATATATAACATACATATAAATAATGCAATATATATATATATACACACATAATACAATATATATACATATACATAATGTGTGTGTGTATATATATATATATATATATATATATATATATATTTAATTCTTATTGTTTGTGGTAGCTATATGAAGCCTTCACAAACACTGAATTAGTGAATACTGAACTGTTGTTCCTAGGGGAAATACATACCACACACACCCACATACACATGCAGGCACATTGCATGTAGACGGTAACCTTCAATCCTAGAAATAACTTGTACTGGTAGATTCTATTTTCTTAAACTTTCAACAAAGAAAATGAGGTGCAGAAGTCTTAAGTTGCTTGCTTAAGCCATGCTACTAACAGATGCCATAGATAATTGGAATTCAACCCCCATCCATCCAGAGCTGAAATTTTATATACTACACTGAACTTCTACCTACCATCTTCATCTTCTGGTCATATAAATGTAAATATATGTATATATATTCATAGAAAAAAATATATATTTATAGAGAGAGAAGGGGGAAAAAGAAGACCACATATATCCAAATGTATGAATATATGTTTATATATCTCTTTATATGTAATTACATATACATATATATGGTATAATTTTGTATCTGTCTATATATCATATACATAAATGACTAAACAGCAATGTACAGATTGATGAACAAAGTATAGCTGCAAGATGTAAAAGACTTAGGGTTTTTATTGAAAACATTGTGTAGTATTCTACACAGAAGAGTAGTTATGTATACTTCCATATATAATATCCCTTTCTTTTTATGAGCCAAGAGCTATTCTAGGCCTTTCATAAAAATTACCTTTTATAATAATCTTATAAAAGAGACATTATAATCTTAATTATAATACTGGAAAACTAGAACTCAGGAAAGTAAACTTGTTAGAGACTGCACCGCCAGTAAATAGTACAGTTGAGATTGGATCCAGGTCTCTGATTCCAGTAGTCCAGACCAGTGCACCTCATGATAAGTGGACGTAGAATAGCACCTTCTCAGATGAGGTCTCTCCCTCGACCTCTGTCTCAAACATCCTCATCCTGAAATAACAAGGAATGGCAATCAAATAAACTAGAATTTGAAGAGGACAAAATGGGTGTTGTGTTAGGAAGGCAAAAGCAGAGAATGAATGGTGAATAGGCATCCCAGTGTGATGTAAATCTAAAGCTAGAGAGGGTTTGCAGGGAAGGTATTTCTGAGAGGAGTGTTTGAAAGACAAACGAAGATTTAGAAGTCGGTCAATAAAAAAAAGAAGATGGCTAGCAGATAGAACAGTTAGGGCAAGAAGGCAGGGAGTGAGACAGCCCTCTTGGAAGTTGAGCTATGGGACATTGGGTGTGGGAGAGCATGTACAACTGACTGTTCTTGGCTCAATAGGAGTCTGGGGTTGAGGTGACACCAAGAGATATGTGGTCAGTATGGAGAAAGCAAGTGGATAGAAGTGGGGTTTAAATGTTAGGATACTAGGTTTGGATATTTTACTCAAGGCAGTAAATTACATTATTATTTAAAGTTTAAAGTGAGTAAACTAACTTCAAACAGCCAAAGGATTTCAACAGTTTTCCATGAGGAATTCTATTTTTTTTATGTTTATTTATTTATTTTGCACGCACGTGCGCGTGCACACGATAGAGACAGAGAGAGAGAGAGAGAGAGAGGGAGAATTCCAAGCAGGCTTTGCACTGTCAGCATACAGCCTGATGCCAGGCTTGATCTCATAAATTGTGAGATCCTGACCTGAGCCAAAACCAAGAGCCAGCCACTTAACTAACTGAGCCACCCAGGTGCCCCAGAATTTCTTATTAAGGAATATTGGAGGAGGTACAGTGTAAATCCCAGAAATCTTACTCTAGATCTCAAATTTTACTATAGAATATATTCGGTAATAATAATTAATAGTAATAGTATAATAATATAGGTTCTTACTTTAATAAAGGGAAAAAAAAAAAGGATGTATATACCGTCTCAGTGAAAACCCCGAATATACCAACTATGTACCAGGGTCTGTTGCCTGGAAATTATACCTGTAGTTTCCATAATTGCTTTGCAATGCCATTAATAGGGAAGAAATTAATGACATAAAATAACATAAAATAGACTAAACAAAAGCTTCAATTTTCATAAAGTTGTGGTTTGAAACATTTTTAAATCTGAAAATACAATGTTAGTTCTCCTGGACTGTGCTTACTGTGACATTGTCATGTTTTGCTTTCATGCCAATGATGTCATATCTGAGATTAGGAGGAAGAAAGTTCTACACTCTCCGAAGGACTCTCTGTTGCAGTCCCGCCTGGATCATCCATCTGTATATTAGCATTGCATAACATTTAGACCTCCATGCTGAGCAGCTCCTAGAACCCATAGCTGCTTGCTTGGAACAGGAATTCTTTCTGTTGTAAATATTAATAAAAAATGACTGTGAATAGATTGGGGGGAATTAGCCAACAGTATTTCATCCAGAAATGTATCCATTACTTTATTGCTTTCATTATTTAAATTGTGACCTTTTGGCAGAATATTGTTTAATAAATAAGTCAGTATGTTGAGGACATGGATGGGTTGCTGCTACATAGTGGATACGAGCCAGGCTGTCTGTCAAGTAACTGAAGAGTTAGGCCCAAATTTCCTTGTATTTATATATTTATATATGCTTCACCAGTATCTCTATACTTAACCTTTATGTTGTTAAAAGCAGCATAAATGTTAAGAAAAATGTCTCAGTTTGAATTTTGACTTGCTGCTTGCTGGTTGTGAGACATTTGACCTCAAATCTCTGAGTCTGTTTTCTCAGCTATAAAGGGGAAAGCAACAGTGCCTACTTTAAGCTGTAAAGACTATATAGGAATATATTTCACTTTAAACTTATTGCTAGTTGTACTTGTTTTTAAACTACCCTAGTAATGGGGACCCTGGGTGGCTCAGTTGGTTGAGCGTCCGACTTCGGCTCAGGTCACGATCTCATGGTTCATGGATTTGAGCCCCGCATCGGGCTCTGTGCTGACAGCTTGGAGCCTGGAGCCTGCTTCAGATTGTGTGTGTCCCTCTCTCTCTGCCCCTCCCCTTTGTTCTTGCTTTGTCTCTCTGTCAAAAGTAAATAAACATTAAAAAAAATTTTTTTAAATCTAAACTATCCTAGTAACAAAAAAAAAAAATGTGCTGTCATAAAATTCAACACTTTATATAGTAAAATTTAAGAATCTAATTCCTGAACTTAGAAACATACACTTGAAGTGTACCATACCCACAGAATTCAATATGCTGAAGTTTTAGATGAGAAGTAAGCATATGTGCACTAGATTTTTTTTTTAAAGTAGATTTTTTTTTATTTTTAGAGCAATTCTGAGTTTATAGAAAATTGAGAAGGAAGTACAGCAGTTCCTCACAATTTTCTCTATTATTAAAATTTCACATAGGGTAGTACAGTTGTTACAGTTGATGAGCTAACGATATGTTGTTATTAACTAAAATCAATAGTTTATACTAGCGGTTCTGTCTTTGTAGTGCTGAGAGATGGACTGGCTGTTGTGGGTCTCTGAAAGTCAGGGTGAACCTGAGTTTGTGTAACTCTCTGACTCACCCTACTGACAAATCAAATGGTGCTAAGGGATATGATGCAAACTCAAATTCTCAGCCCAGCAGTAAGTATTGTATTTTCAGGAATAAAAGTAATGAGAAAGAATAATTCCCTCTCCTGAAATATTTTCATGCCTTAATAATTCATTTAATTAATATTAACATAGTACTTACCATAAGCCTGGCACCTTGCTTGTCATGGAAAAGATAAGAACTGAAGACCACTTGGTTAATTACCTACAGGAGATTAAAAATCTTTTTGGTTGCACACACAGGTAAATAGATAAACAGAGCATTACAAAGTATTGAAACAATGGCAAAACTGGGGGTGTGCCTAGGGTATTAGGAGCATACAAAAATGGGTCAGCTGAATGCCACTGGGGGGGAGGAGGAATCATTTTCTCCTTCCTGTACTTCCTCCTCCTTCTTCTTCCTCTACCCCTCCCTTCTCCTTCTCCCTTCTTTTTCCCCTTTCTTTCTTTCTCCCTCCTCCTCCTCCTGCTTTTCCTCCTCTTCCTCCTCTTCCTCTTCCTCTTCCTCTTCCTCTTCCTCTTCCTCTTCCTCTTCCTCT
>NW_024412411.1:10685728-10735799 GCF_014898765.1 Herpailurus yagouaroundi | reverse complement strand
CCTCTTCCTCTTCCTCTTCCTCTTCCTCTTCCTCTTCCTCTTCCTCTACCTCTTTCTTCTTGTCCTGTACTCTGGGTTTTCTTGAGTCCCAGTGATGTAGTTTTGAGGCCTGGATAGTCTTTGATGCTCCCTAAGTCTGTAGTAAACACAATTCTTTTTATGATTTGCTCTCTGCTTATATTGTATTCCTTTTCCTGAACCCTACTTGCCTTGCGGGTTTAGTTGCCAGTTTCTGAATCACTTACTTGTCTCTCAGCCCAAAGTAAAATCTCTTTTAAGGATGACTGTGTGTCCCACACATTGTATCTTCGGTGCCCAGCAGAGGGCTCTGTCCTTAATAAGTGCTCAATAAATAAACAGGGGAAGAACATAGCATGTTATGTTAAAATATGCCACTGAATTTATAACTATGCCCACACAAGTTAACTGAATTAAGCAATTCTATCTCATTCCAAGCAGATAATATTTTAAGTAAAGTAGAACCCTATTATCATCTTAAAGACATCTGCAAAACTCATCCATTTAAAACTCTTTGGAAACAGTGGAAGGTAGGAGATGGTAATTTTATTTTATAGAAGGGAAAAGGGTCTATACATGTATGTATACTGCATTCTAATAATATTCCCTGAAACATAATGCTTACTGCACAATGATCCTAACGAATAATAGGAAAACCACAATTTTGGATAATGAGAGAACTGGGCTCTAGCCGTAAGGACACCGTCAGACAGCTGTGTAATCATAAACAGGTTGCCAACCTCTGGATGTGAGTTCTCTCCTCAACACTACTAAGGATTCACTCGATGTTCTCTGCAGTATTTTCCACTTTAAGTGAAAAAAATAATGATTTGAGTATTGCCTTCCTAAAGGCTTCCCAAGTATATATAAATAATAAAAAGACAAATTAATTTCTTTAGATTCTTGAAAATTGAATAATTAATGCTTTGTACTGATGAACATTGTATATATTTTAAGAGAGAAGATTCGGAGGAATTTAAAGCAGTTACTGCCCTTTTCTAATGCTAGGGAATATTTGGTCCCCCTCTTGTACCTGGCTCTGTGCTCGCACCTTGAATGCAGCCTAAGTATAGAATACAATGAGATATCTTCCTATTGCCCATAGCCAGCCTGGTAAGAGACTGATATTGGATCAGGTTCTTTCCCTATTCAGAATCCTTTGATGATTCTTTCCTTATAATAGTTTTACAAGCAACCTTCTGTCTGGTGAGGTATTCCTCCATATGAAAATAAACTGATTTGTCCTTATTCAAATAATTTAGGGAAATGCTGTGTATCCTTCTTGGAGAGTCACAATGTGCCCTAACTTATGAGAGGCTTTGAGAAGTCCTGCAATTCAGAAACCTGCATTATTTCCCCATATTTTCCCTTTATTACTTCTTCCTTACCATCAGAACTCCAGCAATGTCTCTACATAAAATGCTCATCTTCTGCTACTTCCTTTTACCTAGGAGTTGGCTAAATAAGCCAGTCCTCACCAATGATGCTGCCTATATTCTGCCTTTTCCATCACTGCTGTAACAAATTAATAAAAATTTAGAGGCTTAAAATAACATTTATTATCTGGAGGAAAGAAATCTGTCATGGGTATTAGGGGCTAACGTCAGGGCATCAGCAGGGCTGCATTAGATCCTGGAAGCTCCAGGAGAGAATTAGTTTTCTTGCCCTTTCTAGCTCCTCGAGGCCACTTGCCTTCTATAGCTCATGGTTCCTTCCTTCCAGTTCAGAGCCAGCAATCCTGAGTCCCTCTCGTGCTTCTCTTCCCATAGGGCCATCTCTCTGAACACAGCTGGGGAGGGTTCTCAGCTTTTAAGGACTTATATAATTAGATTAGGACCCCCTGGATATTCCAGGATAATCTCCTCATCTCGAAATCTGGAAATTTAATCACATCTTCAAAATCCCTTTTGCCATGTAAGGTAATATTCACTGTTTATAGGGATTTGGATGTAGATATCCTGGGAAGCCATTATTCTCCCTACCACACCACTCTAGAGGATAAAACTCTTGCTTCTTAGCACCAGTCTTTTCTGATCTGAATTTAACATTACTGTTCTAGTCACCATTTTCTCCCCACTATTCATTTCTCTTGTCTGTTTTTCTGTTATATAGATCAATATACCATGACATGGACAACTTTACTTTTATGGTTAGGTCACAAACCCATTCATTTTTCAGGTCCTGGGGCAAGCATCCAAATGGAGGTCCTCCTACCTAAATAGTTAAAAATTCATTAAAAAGTCCATGTGTCTAAATAGTTAAAAACTACAAATTGATTATCGCACTGTTAAGTATATCTTCTTTCTCTGATAAAAATAATTTGATAATGGTTTTGAAATCTCAGTTCAAATTTAGAATCTTCTTCTTGCCTTAGAATTCTACCCCAGAATGTAGTGGCACGAAGAAAAATTACCCTAAACTGTTATCCCTGGTCCATGTTCTGAATCCTCCACATCTGAACAGCCCAGCCCACTAATTCAGTCTCTAACCAAACACCTCATAAAAAGACAACCCTGAGCCACCATTCAGTAATATACTTAGAATGATGGTGGTTCGCCATGGGAATCTACCCCAAAAACCAAGAGCACACTTTATACACTGTATGTTAGCCAATTTGACAACAAATTATATTTAAAAATATAAAATAATAAAATAAAATATGTGATTTCTATAAAAAAACAAAACAATGGAATATGTGATTTCTATCAAAACAACAAACAAAAAAACCCAACAATGGTGGTTTGGTCAGCACCTAAGAGAATGAAGGTGGAATAAAATACTGTATGGTTCTTTGGAACTCCAGTGACCTGTATATCCAGAGCATGGTCTAAAATGTGAGGTGTAAACTTTGGGTGGGGAATAGTCACACTATTAGGATGGGGTGGGCCCCCTGAAGTTCAGGATTTAGGACACAAGCTCCTCTTTTCCCACACGCAAGTGAAATACTGCTTATTTATTTAGTACAAAATTCTCCTCATTTTTCTATAAGTACTATTTGATTTATTTCTTGAGATCCACCTAATCTGTTAACCATTTTATGAGAGCTTTGGTGACTTTCCTTTCTCATCCTAATTATAACACTTTACTTTTCAGGGGCGCCTGGGTGGCGCAGTCGGTTAAGCGTCCGACTTCAGCCAGGTCACGATCTCACGGTCCGTGAGTTCGAGCCCCGCGTCAGGCTCTGGGCTGATTCAGGCTCAGAGCCTGGAGCCTGTTTCCGATTCTGTGTCTCCCTCTCTCTCTGCCCCTCCCCCGTTCATGCTCTGTCTCTCTCTGTCCCAAAAATAAATAAACGTTGAAAAAAAAAAATTTAAAAAAAAATAACACTTTACTTTTCAGAACTTTAAAAAATAAAACCCTCTGCTTTTATTAATATTAATAGCACAAAAATTGCATATATATGGCATATAGTATTCGTGATATATATGAATGTATAATGTAGCTGTGCTTATAGTATTATATATAATAAAAGTCTAATATTTACTGAGAATATTTCATGTGTCAGCAGTCTGCTATCCAAGCTATAGATATTATCTAATTTATAGCTAGAATCCTATTATTGCATTTTTTAGTTACTTATATAAATGTCTCTTGAGCACAGGGACTGCATCCCACTCCTCTCTGTATCTGTAGTAGCTAGGAATTACTTAGCGTGAATAAATTTTAGGTAAATGTTTGCAAAGTGAATGAATGGTTACTCGGAGCTTTATATTTGATGCTGTCGTCAGTCTTCATCTTCCTTATTCCTTTTTCCTCACCCTGGATATGACAATTTGATCTGCCAAAGTAGGCATAGTAGGTTCTTTAATGACACAATGAATAGTACTCTGAATGACTGTAGATGTTTCTAACTTGGGACCATTTTAAAGACAGTGTGGAAGATCCTGGAATTTGAATTACATGAAAAAATGAAGGGTTTTGACAGGACAGATATCACGGAGAATGTTAGGAACATGGTTACTTTTTCCAATTAGCAGGTTGACATGTTTATTTTGCAAAATAAATGAAATGTTCTCATGCCAAATTTGTAGAGAGTTAAAATGCAGTGGAACAGCCATTTATAAGAGATTTCAAGAGTTGTCTTTTAAAATGTTGATAATAATAATTTGTCCTTGTTCTAATTTGCCTGAGTATATTTAGCACTCACCTTACCTATGAAAAAATGTTACACACTTTCTCCCTTGAGCTAAACAAAAATTCTTACAAATTTCATGTTCTAATGAGTTGATAAAGTATTGGCAATGAGTTATAGCCTTCTTCCTAGTGAATTTGTTAAAGGAACTTTTGGAGATAAAAATCAACATTATTTATGTGCATCATTAATATGAATAATGTATCAGTTTAGTTTAAACTCAATAAATCAACTCAAACATTCATAAATGAAAAAAAAATTGTAAAACATTAAGAAAGAATCATTTATCCCAGAGATTTGTATCAAATGTGTTTATCTCAGATTCCTTACATATACCTATACATACACATACGTAAATGAAAACAGAATAGTGAATGCTCTTCATTGGTATAAATGTTATTTAGAGAAGAATTTTTTTGTTCTATACAGTAAGTTGTTAATGGAAGAACTTTGGGGTAAATTAAATCTGAGAAGTTGAAAGAAACTGAATGGATTAAAGAGATATTTATGCACAAGGAGACTATAAATGAAATGAGCTTAAATACAGTATATCTTTAAAACATTTGTGATGACAGAAATAACAGATGAGTGAAATTATTATCTAAAAAAAATCAGATATCCTTTACTCTGGTTGCAAGGGAAAAAGGACCTCAAATTTTCACATAAATATTACCTATGATTGAGAGATGGAGTCATCATCCCATAGTTACCTTACTGTTCTGGTGGAATATGTATTGTCCCTCAAATCAGATAGACCTGGTTTAATTTCCAGTTCCACCAATTACTAGCTCTACATTTGACAAGTCACTTAACTGCCTTTAGCTTTTATTTACTTATCTGTCAAATGAATATAATACTTAACTCTCAGGGTTGTGGTAAGGGTTTCATGAAATAATCCATATAAAAGGGTGGGGGCATTCCCAGGCACAAAGTAAATGACTATGAAATACTTAAGATATTTTCTATCCCACTTTAGTTTATATTTAGTTCAATCTGCAATGAACTAAACAACAAATTATAGATAAAGCATGCCAAATATTAAGTTTGTGAATCAAAATGTAGGCTTAGGTTCTATATTAGACATGAAGGAAAGACCTAGTCCTTATGTTTGTGGTGCACACAGCATGGTTGAGTCAAAAAGGAAAAAAAAATCACATTTGAAGGAAGTCATTAAAACACCATCTCCTTGATGACTTACCCACATATACAATCTCATCAGCTAAAAGCATTTTTTCTTTCCCTTTTTCAGTTAACATATTGGACACTTACTATGGGCTAGCAACAGTGGTAGGTTTTGAGGGTTTAACAGTGATAGAGAGAATAATAATTCCTAATTATCCAGAATTTGCAGTCAGTAGAGAGAGAGGCGATTTCAGCTTACAGGACATTTCAACCAAATACCATAATCGTGATGATAGACAACTAGGATAGTCAGAGGAGTGTTCTGAGAAGTGGTGGTGTCTGAGATGAGTCAGCCAGATGAAGGGATGGAAGAAGCTAGGGGTCAAACTGAAGCAGCCTAGCCCCACGTTACACAGTCCAGGAAAGAGTGAGGAAAGTCTGAAAGTGAGGTTTTGCCTGGAAGAGTTGAGTTTAAAAAAAAAAAAGCAAACTCTAATAATAATAAATCTAGGTAGAATAGAGCATAAAGAAAAACACAAGACAAACAAATAAATAAATAACCAAGAGATCAGAAGACCAGATTGTTTAGAGTTTGGACTATTATACCTAAGCAATGGGGAAAATATTTGAACATTTCTGTAGTTCCCCATTAATTATGTATTTCTCACCTTCTATTTTGTATGGTAGTTATTTGTCTACAAGCCTTAACTTACCTATGCCATATACTCTCCTTCAAATTAGGCTACATATCTGACCCACTAGTACATTCATTTGGCATAGCACAACACTTATTATAACATTTCTCAATTTACAATTGACCTTCATAGGTGTTAGCTCATTAAATTCTCATAATAATCTTTTGAGAGTTGGCTTACTCATTGCTCTCTACGTGAAAATAAATTAATTGAGTTATAGAAAGATTAAATAACTAGTAAGTGAAAAATCCATGACATGGACCCAGGACTAATGTCTAATAGAACAGTGGGCAGTGATAGAAATGTTCTATATCTGCACGATCCAATAATTTAGCCACTAGCCACATGTGACTGTTAAACACTTGAAATGTGACTAGTGCAACTGAAGAATGGAATTTCAAATTTTATTCAATTTGAATCAATTTAAATTTATATAGCCACATGTAGCTAGTGGCTATCATATTGGACAACTCTATATCATGATACCTTATCACTGTTGCTCAATAAATACGTGCCAAAAAAACAGAAAAGGTTTGAAATTAATTCCATTATTTTGGTATTCAGAGATTATTTTAGATTCCATATTATTACTGAGATTTTTTGTTTATAAGTTTGAATGAAACCAATATATTCTTTTTACTACATTTTGCCAAAAAATATGTTCTATGATCTTGACTTTCCTTATGAGGATAAACATTCTTTAAGCTTTTAAAATTTTGTTGTAACAGCAATTTAATATGTTTGGAATTGTTTTTATTATGTTACCTATACATTTTTGAAAATTAATAATCTTTATATGAAAAATGTGGCAATATGTTTTTCCTTAATTTAGTGAAAATATCACATGCTTCACGCATTTTATGAAAAGTAATCAAATAAATATATACTGAGTGTATTAGTTTGCTTGGGCTACCATGACAACATATCACCTGCTGGGTGGTACAGTACTGGGTTAACAACATGCGTTTATCAACAGGTTTTCTCAAAGGTCTGGAGGCTGTGAGTCCAAGATCAAGGATTTGGAAGAGTTGATTTTCTCTGAGGCCTTTTTCCTTGGCTTACAGATGGCCTTTCCTTTGTGTCCAGGCACCTCTGCTGTCACTCTGTATGTCTTAATCTCCTCTTCTTAAGAAGACCACAGTCAGATTGGATTAGTGCCCACCCTAATGGCCTCATTTTGAGTTAATTACCTCTTTAAAGGCTCTGTCTCAAAATGCAGTCACATTCTGTGGCACTAGGGCTTAGACATAAGAATTTGAGGAGTGGAGCATACAATTCAGCACATAATATCACCCTTCTTTTCTTTATTTGTTTTTCTCAGAAGCTCCTAAGAGGGTTCTGAGAATACAGTTGGAGAGCACAAAATCATTTCTGTTATTTCTATGCACTTGTTAAGGATATAGTCTGACACAAGAGATGCTTGATTCAGACAAAACACTTATCTTCTGCAATTCTTTTTTTTTTTTTTTTTAATTTTTTTTTCAACGTTTATTTATTTTTGGGACAGAGAGAGACAGAGCATGAACGGGGGAGGGGCAGAGAGAGAGGGAGACACAGAATCGGAAACAGGCTCCAGGCTCTGAGCCATCAGCCCAGAGCCTGACGCGGGGCTCGAACTCCCGGACCGCGAGATCGTGACCTGGCTGAAGTCGGACGTTTAACCGACTGCGCCACCCAGGTGCCCCTGCAATTCTTTAAAAGACAGAAAATTAGTGGAAAATGCCAAAGGCCAATCATTAATTTCCAACAAGCTCTTTAAAGTATATTGACCTACATTTTTTTATTAGGACTTTAAAAATATTAATCATCTTATTATCTGTAATAAAAAATGTAATTATCGTTAAATTTTTCAGAAAGCTAAGAAATTTTAAGTGTATTTATTCCTTCAAAGGTACTTCTGATTTTAATGTTTGCTTGCTTACGATAAGTTTCAACCAATGAAATAATGAAAACTTGCTTCATATGCCAGTAGGATCAATTTTTTTTCCCTGATGTTAACTTAAAGGCATATTTTGGTAATTAAAGGTGAAATTAGTTCAAGACTAATATTAGTGAATGTGTATCTGCAGTAGTAATTCATACCTGCTTATGCATGGCTGCATGATTATTAGAAATGTTCTAGTCTCAGGGGAGCAAAATTGGGTGGCGCAGTCGGTTAAGCGTCCGACTTCAGACAGGTCACGATCTCGCGGTCCGTGAGTTCGAGCCCCGCGTCAGGCTCTGGGCTGATGGCTCAGAACCTGGAGCCTGTTTCCGATTCTGTGTCTCCCTCTCTCTCTGCCCCTCCGCCGTTCATGCTCTGTCTC
Source organism: Herpailurus yagouaroundi (assembly GCF_014898765.1). Taxonomy (NCBI): domain Eukaryota; kingdom Metazoa; phylum Chordata; class Mammalia; order Carnivora; family Felidae; genus Herpailurus; species Herpailurus yagouaroundi. Next base: position 10,727,526 of record NW_024412411.1, on the reverse strand, counting down.
TCTCTGTTCCAAAAATAAATAAACGTTGAAAAAAAATTTAAAAAAAAAAAAAAAAAAAAAAAGAAATGTTCTAGTCTGGGGACTCCTGGCACCTGTGTTAAGCCCTTAATGCGACTCTTGATCTCAGGATCATGAGTTCAAGCCCTGCATTAGGCATAGAGTTACTTAATTAAAAAAAAAAGAAAAAGGAAGAAAGTATAGTTTTGGAATAACAGTAACTGTTAATAAATAACATTTATGGAGTGACTACTATAGATCAGGAAATATACTAAGTATAGCAATTATATCATAGGAAATAGATTTCTTCCCAAAAGGTTCAAATGAAGCAGCTTTCATAAATAAACTTTAATGAATTTACAGAGGTGTTGCCAGAGTTAAAGGAACAAAGAAGCAAAGTGAGTCACCCAAAGCCTAGAAATGATGGGAAGGAGGGGCCTTAACATCCTTAGGACTGAGGGGAAGGAGAACAAATAGAGCATCAAACCTCAGTGAGAGGTGAGGACGCACAGCTCTGGCTTCATGTCTTTTTTTAATTTAACTAGTATGATGCGTATTTTATGGATTTATCACTTTTTAACTAAAATATCTTGATTTATATATCTCTTTTATCTCTTCCATGGGACTATAACATTGAGCCTCTTTGCCACTTATCTTTAAATTTGTTTTAATGTTTATTTATTTTCGAGAGACAGAGAGAGACAGAGCATGAGCAGGGGAGGGGCAGAGAGAGAAGGAGACACAGATTCTGAAGCAGGCTTCAGGCTCTGAGCTGCCAGCGCAGAGCCCGATGTGGGGCTTGAACCCACGAAGTACGAGGTCATGACTTGAGCTGAAGTCAGATGCTTAACTGACTGAGACACCCAGGTGCACCAGTTTGCAACTTTAAATGCCTCACAGTGCTCAGCCTGAGTTTTACCCCATAACAGGGGCACCATATTTAATTAAGGACAAATGAATAAATGAACGAATGAATGAATAAATGAATTCAGCATTTTTATGATTGAATTTAAGAGCTCCTATATAAGAAAAGCTCTGTAGTAATGTGTGTTGACATTCTTCTACAGAGAAAAATTTGTATTATGAAAGTGAAGCAGTGTTTCTATTTTGAAGTTGTAAAGAGATGAGCTTCAGAACTAGATAATAGAATATACACTTCTGGTATGTATAAAATAATCTGAAGAACTAGGTCTTTAAAAGCTATAATCTTTTTAGAAGGCAGCATAGAAACAATAACAACATACAGAATTCAGATTAGCCTAGGCTCAGACTTTTTTCTTCAGATATCCAGGTCCATATTTGGGTGAACTTTTTGGTCCTTTCTAATATTAAATTAATACTGGGAACAGGTTCCTCATATACAGAATGGTAATGGTTTTGTTCAACCCTCAAAGTTTATTTTGATGCCTACGGTGTTAATCTCTGTTACAAATACTGAAAGTACGAAGGAAGGCAAAAGACAAAATTCCTACCTCTGTGGAGTCTACCCTCAAGTTTGGACAAACAGAAAATATGTACAAAAATAAATATACAATATAGTGTCAGGAATTTTTATGTGACATGAAAATAATAAAGCAGAATAAGGAGATAAGGAGCGATCTACTATTTTATTTTATTTTATTTTATTTTATTTTATTTTATTTTATTTTATTTCAAGCTTTTTATTTATTTTGGAAGAGATAGAGGAACAGAGAGAGAGGGAGAGAGAGAGAGAATCCCAAGCAGGGGGATTCTGTCAGTACAGGGTCCAATGTGGGGCTTGAACTCACGAACTATGAGATCATGACCTTACCTGAGTCAACATCAAGAGTCAGACACTTAACCAACTAGCCAACCAGGCACCCCTGGTATGAGGTACTATTTTAAATAGGGTAGTGAGGGAAGGCCTCTTTCCGGAGGAGACTTTCCAACTGAGATTTGCATAAGGAGTAAGGAAAGTAAGGAAATAGTTGATATCGAGGAATAAGTACCAGGTTAAGGGAATGCCAGTGTATTTAAGGTAGATTAAATAGACATAAAAAACATTACTTTGAGACTTGAATTCAATACAAAGCATGCAAATATGGTGGAGTCTACAATAAATATACACATTTGTTATAATGTGTGTTAGTTTCTTAGGGTTGATGAAACATTACAACAGACAGGGTGTCTTAACAGAAATTTATTTTCTCACAGTGTTCAGCCTAGATGCTTGAAATCAAGGTCCCAGCATGGCCATACTCCCTCCAAATATGTAGGGAAAGTCCTCCTTGTTTTTTCCTAACTTCTGATGACTCGCTGATAATCTTTGGTGCTCCTTGGTTTGCACTACATCATTTCAATCACTGCTTTGTCAGCCGATGGCATTTCTCCCCTGTGTCTCTGTCTTCACGTGACTGTCTTATAAGGACACCAGTCAGATTGGATTACAGGCCCACCCTACTCAGTAGGACCTCATCTTAACTAATTATATGTGCACTGACTCTTTTACCAAATAAAAATACATTTTGAGGTACTTCAACATGTCATTTTGGGTGTGGACACATTTTTGTCCACACATTTTTGAGTGTGGACACAACCTAATGGATAACATGGTGTTATTATTGGAAGGGATTTCATGCTTTTGATAGTCTTATAGCAGGGAAATCAATAGAGTTAGAAATGGATGACAGAGGACTATTTTTCTTTTTGGGGGTAATATTTTCATAGTGTATCTTAGGTCAAAAGCCAGGTTCTAAAAAGGCAAAATAAACACTGCACTTTGATTAATTTTAAGTAAAGTTCTGGAATCATTTTTCCTCATAGGATTAAAAACCAAGAACAGTTGTTTTAATTCTGGCCTCTAGATCATTAGAAGCATGCCACAGGATATGTTTTGAACTAAAAGTGTAAGGCTAGCTGGTAAGTTGAAAGAAATATTCTACTTATGCCAGAAGTCAAGGAAGAGGTTAAGCTAAATAATGACTGAGAATAATTAAAAACTGAGAACAATATTGAATTGCACCTAAAGCATTGGCTTCTGTATCCCTGACTTTTTTTTTTTTTTAAACAACAGGAAGTAATATTATTTACAAAGTGTTTCTAATATAAAACAAAACAAAAAATATACACAAGATTTCAAAGAGCTAATGAACTTCAGAACCAGCATAGACAGTAATATTGTATAGAGGCGAAAAAAGGTTAATCCCAAGACCGCTACAGCATGGAAGGTTTACAGCCTCTTTCCATACTTTGTTTTGTTTCATGAAAAACAGTAAGAGCAACAACAAAGTTCAGTGGCTTCGGTAGAAGATAATATATGATTGCTCTAATGGGTTTATTATATTCTTTTTTGTTCTTCCTTTTTATTTAACTCATATTTGAAAACTCCTGTGGACAACTTGGCTCTTTCCCAGAGGTTTGGTCCGACCCCAGGTTCCATTGCTATCAGACCTAGTGGAGGACATAGCACAGGCCAAGCAGCTGCAGGTCTGTGAGGATGTGAGGACACCCCTTTAGTGTAGCTAAGGAGCATTGCTGATGAGTCAATAGAAAGGAGAAGGTCAGGCTAATGATTATTCTGAAGTGGTCATTATCTGCCATTTGGCAGTGAAAATAGAGATTTGAATTTACCTTCCTTCAAACTCCAATCTTAGTTATAATAATTAATTTCTTAAAAAAGTTAATTTCTTAACTTATGTATAATTGTTCCAACTGTGCGGCAGCTTTAGTGTGTGGAAATGGAGGTTAGACTCTTCTTGTCATACCCTAACATGAACTTGAAAAGTTATATAATCTCTCAAACATTCACATGATCATCTGTAGAAGTTAATATTTCCTACTTCACAGGGTTGTTTGAAGATCAGGTGAGATATTGTACAAAACTTCCTAACACAATGCCTCGCACAGCGCAGATTCTACATAAGCATACATTTCTAATGTCCACCTCCCCCCTCCCCATAAGACATTGCCTTCCAACTCTTTGGGAACACTATGCCAACAATTATCTCTTTCTGTCCCAGCTCACCAAACTCCCCTTTTCTGCTGGCTCCTGAAAGATTAATAAACATTTATTGAATGTGTAGTTAGCAAGTACCTCCCTAACTCTTTTTAAGGCTATACTGTTTCAGTTAAGTTTTTTCTTTCTTTTTCTGTTGTATTGCATGTATATGTGTGTGTAAGTGCCTCTGTGTATGTGTATGTGTGTTTCCCAAATAAGGTAAAGTGAACAAGTGTCCGTATTATCTTGTGAAGCCATAGCCATTACAATATTGAATTGAGTGAGAAGAAAAGGCAGGGTATTTGGAGCCAGAAAGTATGACTTTCTTTTTTCTTTCTTTTTTTAAAACTTATTTATTTATTTTGAGTGGGGGTGGGGGTGGGGGGCAGATACAGAGAGAGAGAATCCTAAGCAGGGGCTAGAACTGCTTGATGTGGGGCTAGAACTCATGAGCCATGAGTTCACGACCTGAGCCAAAACCAAGAGTCAGATGCTTAACTGACTAAGCCATCCAAACGCCCCCAGAAAGTATGAATTTCTGCTTTACCACTACATTTCTTCCTGTTCTTGGAAAAATAGCTCATCTGTCTATAACTTAGTTGTAACATTTGTTGGGGTTGGTGGGGGTATTAAATGAGATAACATACATAAAACACTTGTTCCTCATATAACTTATGTCATCCACAAGGGTTAATTCTCTTTCTCTCTAGTAATTGTTTACTGTAATTATAACCAAATTGCCAAGGAGGAAATAACTTTTTCAAAACTAAGCCAATGCAATTATATAAAAAAAAAATGATTGTAAGCCATCTTTGTATTCCCCCCTTCCACCAGTGACTCACAAAATTCTCTGGGTGAAAGAGTGAATCGTCTGGGTGAATGTGTTGAAAGAGTGAATGGTCAAAATAGAAGTGTTTAAGGGTTATCATGTTGCATATCACCCTTTTGTCTTTCCTGAGATCAGCATGCCAAGTACTCAGAGGCTGGACTTCATAAGCTATGTTCATTGCTATGCTCATTGTGAAAATGGTACCAAATCCTGAAGTTCTAATGGATTGGCATTCCTCTTTAAGATACTGTTGACTGAAAGATTGCGAAGATCCAGTCAATGTAGAAAATCCTCACTGTGTCTGTATTTTTCCTTATTTTATTTTTCCCACTGAGAATAGGGGCTTTCAAACGAATAATAGTTTTATTCCTGAGCAGAAGGTGAGTGTCATCTTATCACAACTCGTGTTAGCATCTCACATTTAAACAACTTTTTACTTTTCCCTTTGATATGCAAAACAGTCTGAATTCATGCCATCACCTAGTTGAGGCAAACAGACTAGGACAACTTGGTATTTAGTGCAGTAGGGATAATGCATGGGTTTTGGAGACAGATTGGAGTTTGAATTCTTGCTTTGTCATTTACTCTGACATAATGGGTAAGCTACTCCCACTTAATGAGTTTCTTTATCTAGTAACAAGGGTAAATAGGTATTTGTTGATTTGATGTTATTATGTAAGTAAAGCAATGTGGGTTTTCAGTAATTGTTACTTATTCTTTTTGTAGTTGTTGGTGATAGCCTACAGTTTCCTGGTTATCCTCTCAGTTTGATGCCTTTATTTACACTGAAGTATCTTGAAACTTATCCAGGGAGAGATGATCTTCCACAGCCACTTCTTGTCCCAAATATAAAGCAGGCTATAACAATAATGTGATGCAAACATGCACACAGTGGTGTGTGAACAACAAAAGAAGGAATAAGAGATCATCCAAGAAAGAGCTAGCAACCTTAGACAAGTTACTTCACCCATCTGTGCTCCAGTTAGTAAAATAAGGATAATAAAATGATACTTGCTTTTTAGTGTTTTTATAAATTTGAAAAGAGATAATACATATGAAATCTCTTTTAAAAGCACTGATATATAACAAGTGCTGTGTAATTATCACTTTTTCCCCCCCTGAGAAGTTTCTCATAGATTGGTTGGGTTCCAAAATCACTAACCTTAATGCTGCTTAAGGTTGTCTCGGGGCAGATCTGCTTGGGGAATTTTTTTTTTTTTTTCAAATTATGGGACTGAAAAGGATAAGCCTTTATTTTGCTTTTCTGTTAAGTTTTATTTAATCCTTTATCTTCATCCCATCTAGCTATATGCATATTCTTCTTTTTCAACACAAATGTAAAGATATTCAAAACCCAAGGGCAATTATCTGCCACAGCTTCACACAACAGGATGCTTTGTTAACATTAGTTGCAGAGATTCTAATAGGGAAACTTGTGAGTGAAATACGGAGAGATCTACCGTTTTAAGAATTCCTGAGACTGAATGTATTAACGATTAAGAGTTTATGACAAGAAACATTTGTGTTATGGGACAGAGCTTTTTCACCTGATTACATTATATAAGTATATATCCTGTAGGGCTGCTATTTTATTTAAAAACATTCAGCTGTGTTTGAGTTGCCTTACTGTAGCATCCATACCAAAAGCCTTGAATCTGAGTCATAGAATGATAACTCTGAAGAATGTGCAGTTAACACTCAACCTACAGCACAGTGGAAAGCATAGGGTGATAGTGGACTCTAAGTCAGAAGGTACGAAATTGCATGCTGGCTCAAAATTTTACACACTTTCTGAAGTTAGATGAGAACGCATTTCTGGGAATTGATTTCTCTATGTAAAAACTAAGGGTAATAGCTATCAAGTGATGTTGTAAGAAAATAAAATGAGATAAGATATCTCTGCTGTGTATAAGGCTTTCCAAAAGTTTTTTTGAATCTTACTTGATTGTGCCAGTGGTTATTATATATCTTTGGATCAACCCAGCCTCAAGTTTTAACTGTAAACTTAAGAGTCTGAATTAGATGATAGTTCTCAACCGTTAGTAGATATAAATAATATCTAGGAGACCTGTTTAAAATATAGAATTCCAAGTCCTATCCCCAGAGATTTGGGTCAGTATGCCCAGTGTGTATCTTAGGAGCCCACAGTGAATAAGCTTTCCAGAGGGGGATACCCCCAAAAGTGGATCATAGATCACATTTTGGTAAATACTAGATTAAATGATCTCTAAGATCCCTTATGGTTCTAAAAAGCCATACATGAATAAATATATATTTTTAAAATGTTAGTCCGTGTTATTACATTTTCAGTGGTAAACAATGTAATTATAAAATAATATCAAAGATAATGTTTACTAGTTTAAATGTGCAGCTCGCTGAGTATTTACAGATCTGTAATTCATGTAGTCATCATTTAGGCCAAGATAAAGGGCATTTACAGAGCCTCAGAAAGTTTCTTCCTGCCCCCTCCCAGCCAAATACCACCAGCCTCTCACCCAAGGTAACCACTCTGCTGACATTTATTGCCTTTTTCTTAAGTGAATTATAATGGACTTACATTATGTACTCTTTGTTTTATAGTTTCTTTCACTCAGCATAATGTCAATGAGATTCATGTTTTTGTGTACATAGTGTCTCTTATTTTTCAAAGATTTTATTTAATATCCTATTTTATGAATTTATTCTACTGTTGATGGTTATTTCTTTTTTCTCCATGACTGTTATGTTAATGCTGTTACAAACATCCCTTGAATATATCTTTTGGTTGATAAAAGCCCTCAGTTCTCATGGGTATATAGTTAGATAACTGGGCAATAGAATAACTACTGTAGATAGAAACAGATATTCAAAGTGATTATGACAACTTATATTCCTGATAGATAGATAGATATATAGATAGATACAGATACATAGAGATAGAGATTAGAATAGGTAGATAATATGTTATATGTAATATCCCACTGTAAGATGTTTAGATACTATGCAACCTTACCAACAATATTTGTGATCTTTTTACATTTTACCGTTCTCATGCCTGTGTAAAAGGGCTCATGGTTTTAATTTTCATTTTCTTGATAACTAGTGATGTTGAATATCCTTTTACATGTTTGGAGAATGCCCTGTATTTGAAAGTGCCCTATAAACGAGAAAAATCATTGTTTTGAAGCTCCTACTTAGTCTTTTGCCCATATTTTTTATTTTTTTTTCTTATTGATATGCATTTTTAATGCTTTTTTATATATTTTGGAGTTTTCTTTTGGATACACACCCACCCCCAGCCCCACACAGAAAATACATTCTCTCAACATGTGGTTTGCATATTCATGTTGTTCATGTTATATTTTGATAAATGTTTTAATTTTAATTTTAATAAATCCTATTCATCAGTCTCTATTTTAACAGTTAGTGAATTTTATTTATTGTCTTAAAAATCTTTACTGAATCCATGGTCACTAGAATATTTTTCTTTGCCTTATTCTAGAAGTTTTATTTCTTCAGGTTTTACCTTTCATCTGAAGTTCATTTTGATTTAAATGTTATGAATGGTCTGGAGGTAAGGGTCAAGATTTTTTTTCCACACAAATATTTAACTTTTTCCACAACATTTATTGAAAGTGTTATCCTCTTCTCACTGAATTGCAGTTACATGTTTATTGCAAATCAAGTTACCTTAAAAGTGTGTATTAAAAAAACCCCACCTCTTTATTCTTTCCATTAATCTTAATTTCTGTCCTTGTGCCAATACCATACTGTCTTAATGATAGTAAATCTGAACTATGGTAGTATGTTTTGCAGTCTTGTTCTTCAAGATTGGTTTGACTCCTTTTGGTGCTTTGCCTTTCCATAAAACATAATTAAAAATAGCTTGTCTGGGGGATGGGCAAAATGGGTGAAGGAGAGTGGGAGATACAAGCTTCTGGTGGTAGACTGACTAAGTTACAGGAGTAAAAGGGACAGCACAGGGAATATAGTCAATGATATCGTAATAGCATTGTATGGTGACAGATGGTAGCTATACTTGGTGAGCGTAGCATAATGTAGAGAGAAGTTGAATCACCGTGTTGTATACTTCAACATAACAGTGTATCAACTAAAATTAGAAAATAATAAAATAGTTTGTCAGTTTTCACACAAACACACATATACACCTCTATTTGCATTCTGACTGAGATTTCACTAAGTCTCTAGATCAATTTGAGGGGAATTAACATCATCACAATTTTGATTCTTTCTATTCATGAGTATTAGATATTTTTCCATTTATTTAGATATTATTTAAGTTCTCTTAGCAATGGATTTGGGTTTTCAGTTTTAAAAAGATTATACATTTTTTCATTAAATTTCCCTAGGTATTTGACAATTTGGGATGTTAATGTAAATTTACATTTAACATGTTAATTTAAAATTTTCATTTTTACTTTTTTTTATCATCAAACATTAGCAACTTTATCATTTGCAGTCTTTATTAAGGTCATGAATAGCCATCTTTAATCCAATCACCATGCCAAATATACTGCCTTATAAGCTTTTACTTTTATAGGCCCCTGAACTCTTATAGCATGTCTGGTATACATATTGCAGAAATCACCTGTTTATTATATGCAACTTTATATGTTCTGGTTGCTTCTTACTCATAGGACATTTCTAAAAAATACAAGGTCCACGAGAACAGGAGTCATGATTTATGTTTCTCAAAAAATTGTGTGCCTGATGCAACATGACTCTGAGCATAGAGTGTCATTACATGGTCACATGGCCTGACTTTCTTTTTCATCAACCTACAGTAGGCCTATTTTTTCATACTCAACTTCTTTTCCTGCTGAGATTAGATGAAATCCTAGACTCTTTCTCAAAATTGCTTTTAACAGTTACTCGAGTTGGCATATAAGAGAGCACTAATTTGTAATTGTTACTTAAACGTTCAATAAAACTTCTACAGAAAACCACGTGAATTTTAGCCATTGTATGTTTCCTATTTTCTCTAGCTGGCACTTATCTCTAGCAGTTAGTGGTCGTACTCCTTTATTTTGATTTTTTAAATATATTTTTAAATTTATTTATTTATTTTGAGAGAGACAGAGCAAGTGGGGGTGGGGCAGAGAGAGGGAAAGAGAGAATCCCAAGCAGTCTCTGCACTGTCAGTGGGGAGCCTGATGTAGCGCTGAAACTCACGAACCAGGAGGTCATGATCTGAGCCACAACCAAGAGTAGGACGCTTAACTGACTGAGTCACCCAAGTGCCCTGGTCATACTCTTTTATAATTAGGGTTTTCTATAACTGTATATAGAGTTCTCTCTCTCCCCCCCTCCCTCCCTCCCTCCCTCCCTCCCTCCCTCCCTCCCTCTCTCTCTCCCTCTCTTTCTCTCTCTCTCTCTCTATATGTATACATACATATATAATTGTCATTGTATATATGTGTGTGTATATAACTTTCACCTTAAATACAGTCTAACTCACGTTATTGATTACTTGGATGATTATTTTGAAAATAAAGAAGAAAAAATATAGAAATGGGCATTTTACATCAATTAGGTAAATGCTGTTTTGCATCAAATGATACCACGTGTTGTATAAAATAAAAGTTACATGAGTTCAAATAGAGAATATCGCAGAGTACAAGACACACGTTTTCAAAATAGTATGTTTGCAAAAAACTAAAAAGTAAAAACAAAAAAAAATCTATAACAGCTATCAAAACCTTACAACCCTCTGTTCAAACAGTTACACAGTAGGGTATAAATAAAACTAGATTTTTCCAGTTGTCTAGAAGACACTAAACAGCCACATACCTCCAGGTTTAGAGCTGTGGGATTGGATTCTATGACTGACATCTGCTTCTCAGTCTCTGATTTTCTAATTTCACAGTAATATAGAGTACTCCAGATGGAATTCAGGGAAGGTGTCTGTGTGTGTGTGTGTGTGTGTGTGTGTGTGTGTGTGTGTGTGTGTGTTTATGATGTATAGTACAGAGTTGTGCTACCTGAAGTGTTTCTGTGTATCTCTGTATGAAAATTTTGAATATCAAGTATATAAAATTTCCCAGTCTTGATATATGTATATCTTTAATAACTTCAAGAAAACGTGGATATTTTTAATTCAGGTATTTATGAAAATGACAAATAATTTTAAACCCAAAGCTTGAAATCTGCTCCCATAAAAATTACACATATTAATGCATACTTATGCAATTTTAATCATACTTGATAGCTCTCAGGCTCTAAAGATTGATATCAATATCATTTTCTGGTTCCTAATATTAAAACAGCTGGGAATTATTTGTAATCAATTTGGCCTGTGGAATAATATTTGGGCTGGATTAACCTGACTTCTCCTGCTGATGTCATATTGTTGCATTTCACACCATCAGATTTTTAGTTGGATTTTAAATTCTCATGCTGAAATCTTTATGACTCAGTGTATCTCTTTTCCTATTCACTTGTTCCAAGTGCAGTATTGATATTCTCAGTCTGCAACGTGATTTTTTACAGACTTTGCTTTGCTCTCTTGTAACATAACCTGAGAAATTTGGCTGTGACTCAGGATGTCATAGCTCTCTGTCCCTGATCCAAGAGCTCTTTGTGTCCCCCATGTGAAATTAGTTCTCTCTCTGGTGGTTGCATCCTTGCCACCTGCACCAAGAAGAGACACATTCAAACTATCAAGCAGAAAAAGTCACTTTTTGCTTACATTTAGATTAGAAAATAAATTAATCCTTTCCTGCAGTGACATGACACTCTCCTTGTAGCATCACTGACAAGTTTTCTCCCATTTCAGTGTTTGCTCGAACATACATTTTTAACAACTTCATGTGCAGTAAGGTGTTCATGAGCACCACGTTTTAGTTCACCTAGAACAAAAGCAATACAAAATGTCTAATATCAATAGGATGGCAGTCTCTGGTAGGCAGGCATGACGTAAATTTTACATGCTAAATGGCACATTATGAAAAACATATATTTAGTTATATTGCAGTAAGAGTCTGAACTCCTGAGTCCCAGTCTTTGCTTTTCCCTGAATTTGCTGCAAGACATTACCTCATTAACCTCTCTGGACTTCAGTTTCCTTGATTAAAATGGAAGCACTTGGCTTAAATATTTCTGAAGTTGTTTCTAGCTTCAGCAGTTCTCCTTGGACTGTAGTGATATTTCTACCTTAAATAATTTTTATCTTTAATTCATAACTGGGGACTTACTAATATATAAGCTTTCTCATTAAGCTTCTAGTCAGGACCATCTGGCTTATTTCTATTCTATTTTGGGCACTATTTCCAGTGAGAACATATCCACCCTCCAATTACAGGAGCCTGGTGCCTGACTCTGGAACCTTTGAAGCTTTGTTATATTCCTGGTAAAGAGACACGTTTTGAAACCTGCAAGGGAAGGTGACATTTCTAGGGTTCAAGAAAGTGTGAACTTTGGCACTGAACATATTATACTATTCAGTTGTACTTCCTGAAGTTTATGCTTAATGTAGGCATGGTGCTGTTATTGTAAAACATGCTTTTGAATCAAAGAAGAAAGAGGAAAATCTTGATAAAAGTAATTTTGACATAAAGATATCTATTGTTACTAGCAGAGCTTCTGAATAAACTGAAACAGTTCTTGACAGTAAAAAGGTGTTCATTATATATTTTTCCATCATGGTCAAACAAGCAGGAAGGAGGAAAAAAAAAAAACCCAATCCTTAAATGTCTATGATTTTTGGCACTGTTTTAAGAAATAGCGAAAGAAAAACGAATTTCACAATGAAGAATGAGATAGTATTTTCGTTCTCAGCAGACATGATTCTGTGTCTTTGCCAGGAATGTCTATATTAAAAAGACTTAATGTCTCAATAAATTTTAATTGAGTAGGGCAACTATATTCATTTACTTATTGTTGAATTTGCTATTTTACGTTATCATGTAATTGATTTCCTTTAAAGGATTTTCAAGATCACTTGACCCAATGCATGTATTTTACAGAGGCAGCAATGTTGTAGGGAGATGCTTCTGAGTCCTTGGTTTCATTTCCCATTTGTAAAACATTGGTCAAAAGGTTCTGCAAACCTTAGTTTCCTCATGCATGAAATCTGTAGAATATAATTGTCTTGTAATTAGCTAGTTAGGGAGATTTTCCCTAAATTATACAATAATTACTATTAGAGCTAGATTAGATATGAGGTCTTCTGAAATCCAGTCCTTGCTTATAGTACACTAAATTGCCTCCCTCTCATAAAATAAAATGTGTATTTTTTTATGTTTTCCAGATACAATGTTACTTGAACTGTGTGTGTGTGTGTGTGTGTGTGTGTGTGTGTGTGTGTAATATATACAGATGTGGTGATATTACTTGATATATATATGTACATATATATATATGTAGTAACTGTGTGTTACTATGTGCCAGATACATTTTTAAATTAAAAAAAATTAATGCTTATTTTATTTTTGAGAGAGAGAGAGAGAGAGAGAGAGAGAGAGAGAGAGAGAGAATGAGTGGGGGAGGGGCAGAGGTAGAAGGAGACACAGGATCTGGAGTGGGCACCAGGCTCTGAACTGTCAGTGCATAGCCTGATGTGGGGCTCAGACTCACAAACTGTGAGATCATGACCTCAGCCAAAGTCAGATGCTAACTGACTGAGCCACCCAGGCACCCCTGTGCCAGATACTTTTAAACACTTACATTCCTTACATATAATATGTTGTTTAATCTTTAACAACAACTATATGACATAAATATTATAGTTTCTTCAATGTAGACAGTACGCACAGGAAAGTCAAATTGCTTGTTCAAAGTCACAAACTAATTACTTAAGGCAAGATTTTAATCCTGGAAGTGTGGGCCCACTGTGCATGCTGTTATTACTATTTGTTATCTGTACCTTGTAATTATTGAGTTTCTAAAATAAGAGCAACTCATTCAATTCAAGTTCTCTGGAAAGTCTTTCCTACTTCTATATTCCCAGGAGGTTTGGGGGAATGATTATACTATAAGCATTCTAGATAGATAGATAGATAGATAGATAGATAGAGAGATAACGTGTGTATGTATTTATATGATATAAATACAGTTATGTGTAACAAAACATCACAAAATTATAACTACAGTTATGTTAAAGTGATGAAATGTTGGCCATTTTATTTTGTGATATAGCACTTCCACATGTGAAAGGTCATTGTCATGACTACAGAGCTTAAATTAGTGAGATAATTGGAGGCCAGGTTAGAGGATACTATAGTTGTTGACTTAGGTAGCTTATGGGGCCTGAACTAGGGGAGAGACCATGAGTGTGAGCCACAAAAATGAAACTGTTGCTTATAGCACTACTGGTTTTGAGCTTTCAAGCCCAAAAGGCAAACAGTGAAGAATACACCAACTTTATTCTGTCCTATCTACATGGTCACTTTCTCTATCCCTGACTCCCTAACTCTTAAGTCTGGGAAAGAAACTTAGTGCAAAACTGCAGACAGTTTGGCAACATTTAAAACTATGTCATCTCAAGATTTCTAACATGTTCCATTATACCTCTTGCTCCTGATTTTGATAATATTTTGCTTAACCACCCCCATCTCCTGTTTCATCTCTAAAACAAAGATAAGGATAAGTACTGAAAGTATACATTGTGTATATGAAAGCAGGAAGTCACTTTTAGCCTTAGATAGAATGATATCAGTAGAGGAGTGAGGCCAAAACCAAATAGTGGTAGACTAATGAAGAAAGAATGGAAAAAGAAAGTGGAGATTGACAAGAAAAAGACCAAAGATGCAGGAGGGAGATAAAGAAAGAGATGGAGATAGAGAGACAGAACTTATGAGTGAAATGAAAAGTTCTGCAGGAGTCATGGATAAATGCTTATGTTACAAAGTGGTAATGGTGTGATTAAAATAATCAGTAGGATATGATTACAACTATGAAAAAAAAAACTTCAAAAAGGTAACCCCAGTTGGGTTAGAGCAGGAAGAGAATTTGTTTTTCATATTCCACTTTCCAAGTTTTCTATTCTGTATTACTTTATAATATAAATAATATGATATAATTTAAACTTAGTAGTTAACTTAAAAATAAAAAGGACTCCACCCACAATCCTACTCATGTGTACACACAAATGACCACTAATATATGGTAAAGAATAAGAATCAACACCAAGAACATTGGAGAGCATCAAGATTGACTGGATGACAGAAGACTTGATGTATGTGCCATGTGTTGAGATGTTGCTTATTTTTGGAACAGAGGCCATAGTCATAATCGCTGTGCAAAAGATCACTATAGATACCTCCATACATATTCCTAGGATTATGGACAAAGAGATGGTCCCTCTGGTAGAAAGTATCCTCATATTTTACATCAAGTGTTCAAATAACTTCCAAATCTATTCCCAAAGCTGATAGTTTGGGGAGGGAAAATTTTGGAAAAAGAAATTAAGTGTCAAAAAATTGAAATCATCCTTCTCCCTAATATAATTGTCCTTCAGCTACTTCTTTTCTGTCTTTATAATGGGTACTCAAAATAGATTCTGTAGCACCCACTTCCTGAATATATAGAGCAATGGTTATCTATACAAAAATGAGTTAAGAAAACTTTATTAAGTCCCAAAGTACAGTGAGCTAACTTGATGGAATTTATAAGCATCAGGGAGAAAGATTAATACAAGCATGATCTAATTATGTAATTGTTGTGTTGTAAGTTATGAGCTTTCAATTAAATAAAATCTTAAATTACTCTTTTTTGCCTGTGTTAATTAGTGGGTTTTCTATCTGCTTCAGTTAAGCATGAAGAGGATACTGGTACAGTCATTCACTGTAGGGACCGCATTTGCAATTTTTCTAGTCTTCTGGGATTTAATGCAATTAAAATGAAATTGAATCCTTGGCTTATTCCTATTGAGGGAATTTGCTGGACAGAAAGCCCCACAGCTTCACAGATTAGAGACTTGAATAAAGTGGAGCGTATTACTACCCCAGTTGTGTTTATATATTATCTTCTCCATGGAGTTACCTTGGTCTACCTGGTTGGCATCATTTTTTGGACTCTCTAAAGTTCCTCCAGGATCTGCATTTTTGCACTCATGATAATCTATCTTATTTACTCATCTCTCTTCCTTAATAGGCTATAAACTTTTTTTTTTCTTTTCAAATTTTAATTTAAATTCTATTTAGTTAACATACAAACAATATTGGTTTCAGGAGTAGTAGAATTCAGGGATGAGTCACTTACATGCAACACCCAGTGCTCTACATAACAAGTGCCCTTCCTAATATCCATCACCCATCTAGCCAATCCCCCACCCAATGCCCTCCATCCATCCTCAGTTTGTTCTGTCTCTTTAAGAGTCTCTTATGGTTTGTTTCATTCTCTTTCTCTCCCCCCACCATATGTTCATCTATTTTGTTTCTTAAATTCCACATATGAGTGAAATCATATGGTATTTGTCTTTCTCTGACTTATTTGTCTTAGCATAATACACTCTAGCTCCATCCACGTCATTGCAAATGGCAAGATTTCATTCTTTTTTATGGCTTAATAATATTCTATGACACACACACACACACACACACACACACACACACACACACACCCCTATTCTTTATCCATTGATCAGTCACTGGACATTTGGGCTCTCTCCATTGTTTGGCTATGAACTTTTAAGACAAGTGGCATGTTGGCCTGCAATGATGAGATCATTGTTGGTAAGCTCAAGGTTTGATGCATGATCATTGTCATTCATGTTAACTCATGTGCTGTTTCATGGGACACACAGAACACTTTTGTCTTGATGGGCCACAGGCCACATGTGCAGTGTCTAGCATAAATCAAAGCTGTGTTCCTCAGATTCATCATCAGTTGATTCCTTTTGGTCTCTTCATGACACTACTTCTAACTACCAAGTCTACTACAACTAACTGGGCTTTTAGGGGCTACTGTCATTAGATAGATTGTAGGTAAAACATGTTTCTCAAGGATCCAATGTAGTAAGGTGGGGGAAGAATGGACACAAACTCTGGAATTGAGCTGTCCCATGTTACAGTTTTACTACTTACTTCTTTGAATTTGCTCAAGTTCTTTAATCTCTCTGAGACTCTGCTTTCTTATTTTGAAGAACACAAATATCAGTGCTTTTCTTTTTAGGTTTAAATAAGGATTTAAACCTAAGGATTTATTGTTATGAGGATTAAAATGAGAGGGCATACATATGTTTTAATATAGGAAAAAAGAAAAAATTTCCTTTGATATTTGTCCTTAGAAAATTCTAGAGCTGTTTTTTAAAAGGTACTTTATACTGGCCTCAAAGAAAAGGCAACAGTTGAAACTTATATGGTTTCACCAGAGGACAGGATATGTCCCACCAAGCACATTTCTTTTTTTAGTGGAAGAGTCTTTGTCAAAATATGGTCCCTGGATGACCTACATGAGACTTATTTTATTTTTAAAGTTTATTTATTTATTTTGAGATAGAATGTGCGCACACATGGGGGAGGGGCAGAGAGCGAGAGGGAGAGAGAGAACCCCAAGCGGGCCCTGTGCTGTGAGTGCAGAGCCTGACATGGGCCTCAGTCTCATAAACCATGAAATCATGACCTGAGCAGAAATCAAGAGTTGGACGCTTAACCGACTGAGCCACCCAGGAACCCCTGAGGCTTACTATAAATATTTTTTAAGAAGACAGAAGTCTTGATCCTGTCCCAGGCCAATTTAATTAGAATCTATAATGGTAGAAACACAAATGTGAACTTCTAGTATTTTTCACTCAAGTGATCCCTAAGCATATTAAAGTTTGAGTGTCAGTGATCTGGAATAGAGTTAAATTCAACAAGGTACAACTAACTGAAATACATACCAAGGCCTATTATTTATGCACTAGGGTAGACTGGTGATGAAGAATATTTAGGGATTGTTGTCAGTAGATGGCACAATTTAAGTGTCAGATGAGGTTGCTGTTGAATGAATACATGCATGATAAATAAGTAACTGACAGGAATGAGGAGGTTACTATTAAGATCAAGTTAGGGGCGCCTGGGTGGCGCAGTCGGTTAAGCGTCCGCCTTCAGCCAGGTCACGATCTCTCGGTCCGTGAGTTCGAGCCCCGCGTCGGGCTCTGGGCTGATGGCTCGGAGCCTGGAGCCTGTTTCCGATTCTGTGTCTCCCTCTCTCTCTGCCCCTTCCCTGTTCATGCTCTGTCTCTCTCTGTCCCAAAAATAAATAAACGTTGAAAAAAAAAATTAAAAAAAAAAAAGATCAAGTTAATATTAACCTCCTTTTTCCTGTCAGTTACTTATTTATCATGCATGTATTCATTCAATAGACTTCTTAGTACATTAGAACATTCTTAGTTAGGTGAAGTAAAATTAAGAGTTTTGTCTATATTCAGGGATCTTTCCAACTGATGGGGGAGGAAAACAGGGTAATTTGAATTATGTTGTGAATATTAATTGCCATATTGGGCATACACTGAGTGCTAAGAATGAAAGGCATTGTCCCTAACCCAGTTAGTAGCTGATGAAAACTTAAAGTTGAATAGGAGTTAGCTAAGCAAAGGAGGAGGACTGAAGAAAGGATTGTGTCAGGAAAGTGGAACAGCTTGTGCATAGGTAGGAAGCCAAATAAATACATGTAAATAGTTTGGAGCAATTTTGCTCCAGCCAAATTGGCTGCAGCATGAGGCAGGAGGAGACAATGAAAGATGCATCTGGGGCAATATAATTCTTAGAGCAAGTAGAACTTTAATGCTCGTGTCACTATTTTTATCAGTACACACCCTGATTTCAATATAATAAGCTTTTCATTTGCCAAATGGAGATAACTGCCTTAGAACATGTAGAGCATGTCTTATTTTCCATGGATGAATTACGTTGTCAAGTGGTAAACAGCAGTAAGGCAAAATGTGGTTCTAGAGTTAAATTTCTGAGTGAGATTTTACCAAAGATGTGAAATTGACTCTGCAAAAGGGAAATGTTTGCCACAAGAGTAGCATTATATTGTTATAAAGAGTTATGTACTGTTTTATTGTGTTTTCATGAATGCTTACTGCCCGTATCTAAGCTTTTATATCTTTAAAAAAATCATGGCTAGTTGAATTATTGAATGAAGTTTCTCTTTCTTTTTCTTCTTTGATAGACCTTTGTCCTCCTGTGACGTTATTCAAGAAATTGATTTTACCAATTACATTCTAATTTCATAGTTCAGACAGAATGTTTTCCATGAGCAGGTGTGCTTATTATGTGGTCAAGAAAACTTATACATTGGATGGAATTCTTTGAGAAGATGAAGACTTTAAATTTCCAGAATAGTATGGATTTGCCTTCTATAAATAAAGATTTCCTACCAATTAACTCTTAATTAGCAACATATGGTTAATCCCAACAGACAACTACTTCCCATTTATCCATTCAGTATCCTGAGTGATTTCATGACCTAAAGGCCTTATGTAACATTCTAAGTTTAATGCTGGTTTTGAGCCACATTCAGGAAAGAAGAGGAAGATGGAAGGATAAGAAAAACACCCTTCAGGAAAAAAGGAAAATAAGTTTCTAGTAAAGTTTGCTAATAGCATACTTTCTGACAAATAGCAAATACAGTATTAGTTTTCTGGTTTTTTATTTTGTTTTGGTTTTGGAACTGGCAAAGTGGTCATTGTCAAGTTAAATAAATGTATAAAATATCCCAATCCTGTTTTTATTTTCATCTCCCTAATCGCTGCAATAAATAGTGTACCTCTTCAATTCACCTCCCTTCTAACGTAATCTCTGTAAAGCAAATGTAGCCATCCTATTCCTAAAACCCTGAGTTGCCCATCTCTGAGCAGACACACACACACACACACACACACACAGACACACAGTCACAGATGTAAGTTGAGCCCCCCTTTAGACAGGCAGAAAAGATCCTTCTAAATGGGCCCTACTTCCTTTTCAACCAGGTCTCTACCTGTTCCTCATTTTTCAGTGTAGAAAACGAGCTCTTTCATCATCTATGGGACAAAGCCTTTCATGCATCCAGGCTTTTTACATGCTGTTCTCTTTGAGTGGATGCCTTTCTGCCATCCCACATGTGGAGGAATAACTGGAACTTTTTCTACACATGATTGGACAACTTGGACAAGCTCCCTGTAAAGAGAATATTTTCCCAAACATGTGAGGAACCCTCAGTTTTCACTTTATTTCCTAACATGGAATACAGAGCAGTTACAAAGCATATGCCTCACAAAAGCAAACTCCATGTACTACTTCTGTTCAGTATAAGAGGAAACTTAATACAAAGAGTTTACATATCTGCATAGGCTGTGTGTTTGAATTCAAAGTCCCAGGCTCTTGATTTTCTTATACCACCATGCCTGGATAGGTGAATTTTTAGTAGTAACACACTCAGGAAGGGAGGGACAGTAACTAAAGGATGTGTGCATGAGGGTTCACTGTGAGGCTCCAACTGACTGACTGATGTCAGTGTGAAAATTACAGCCTAGTGCTGACTCCCCTCCCCTAGTTTCTGGCAGCTGCTGATTTAGGTTGGTCATGTAAAGCATCTGCATCTCAATTACCTTGTCTACAAGATGTATATTAGTGATACTTAAGAGATATCCACTACAGTGCCCATCACTTTGTCGGCCATTAATAGTTTATATTAACACATATTCTACTGATAGCATTAAGACTCCTAGAATGTTAATCAGTTGTCAGAAAATGTATGATTACCTATTTTACTAAGAATATCAAAGAACTATCAAATTGGCTTTTTTTCTGGAGGAAAGAATATTCAGTCCCCTCTCTTACATGCCATCCATATCCCACTTGGAGAAAGAAGAATAATATGCTTTACTGAGAATTTCACCAGGAACATACTAACCTGCTCATCTGTGTCATGGCAATTTACATTCAGAATCTTGGAACTTCCTAACAGGTGCTTGAGCCATAAATGGCAATATAAGTATAACCAAATCATTGGATTTTAAATGAAGTTTTGCCTTAAGAAAGAGGGTTATACTTGGGGCGCCTGGGTTGGGGCTCAGTTGGTTGAACGTCCGACTTCAACTCAGGTCATGATCTCGTGGTTTGTGGGTTTGGGCCCTGCGTCGGGCTCTGTGCTGACAGCTCGGAGCCTGGAGCCTGCTTCAGATTCTGTGTCTCTCCCTCTCTCTCTGCCCCTCCCCCGCTCATACTCTGTCTCTCCTTCAAAAATGAATAAACATGAAAATAATTTTTTTAAAGAAAAGAAAGAGGGTTACACTTAAATTTTCTTATAGCACTGGTGTGTACATGGTGGCTAGAAGGAGGGGGATCATTTAGAAATGTTTTCATTTGGCTTCATTAAATCCAAATATCTGTTCTGATTTTTGTCAGGTTAATTCAACTGTTGATCCCTTTAGGAAAGTTAACTGTGTCAGGTACTGTGGCTATGTGGAATATGAAATGTTAGATGAAAGAAGAAAGAAGTATAAAGGGGTAATACCTTAATGGTATTTTAAAAATCAAGATAATAAAAATATTTAAAGAATATGTATGCTTGATAAGGCTTTGTAGATGTCTTATTGAAGTCTGAAGTAATATACAATGGTTACCATTACAGTAACTAGTGTCTATACTGTCTTTTATTCATGACTTCATTTTCATCATCCAAGGGCAGAATGTATGGCTTCTTCAACTTCAACTGTCTTAGGTACTCAGGGTAGTACTCCTATAAAGTTAGTTCTTTCATCTTAGTTTTCCCCCTGTCTTATTCTTTTCTAGATGGTTTTACAAACTATTTTAAAGGATAGACAATTTATTTAGTTGTGTGTGTGTGCTTTTAACCCTGCTTTTACCACTGTGCCATGCATATTTTAGACACTTAGAAAATATTTGTGGAGCAAATATATAAATGTGCACAAAGAGTTATACAGGGCAGAAATAAACTTGCCATAGAGAGTTATGCCATTTTTCAAAAGGGAAGAAAACTGGTATGTTTCCTTTCAGCCTGCTTCAAAAGAAGGTTCCACAGTGCTTTAGTGTTTTTACAGGTATTTTACATACACTTAGTTTTACAGGTATTTTACATACACTTAGGAGTTAATGCATCATTTGCTCTTGCTAACCCACAAAAGATTTACACAGATTATGTGTGTATATATGTGTATGTATGTATATATATATATATATACACACATATATATAATACATGTAATATGTATGCATATATATCATATGTATATTCATATATATAAATGTATATGTTTATTAACATAACTTTGTATATTGTATTTATATATTCATTCTTTCTCTTACTATCTTGAAATTTTTCATGGAGGGTTTGTAGATACTAGTTCACAATCTGTTCACAAAAATGAGGATAGTTGATTATAGTGTGGATTCAAACTTGTAAGCTTTTTCAGATGATACCATTTTGGATCTAACCATGTCCAACTAGACTGAAGTAATTTTTTTCTCTGTTACTTTGTGATTTTCTGCCTCTATGCCTATCCATAGTTTACGTTCTCTCTGTCTGAAATGCCCTCTTCCCTTACACATTGCTTATTTAACCATATGCTTCTAAGACATTCCATCTCCAAAGCTACTTATTCTAGAATTGTTACCTAATCTTCTCAAGGGGAAGCAGTATTTAGGATCTCCTGGTTTCCCATTGACTGTATATTTACCTCATAAGATACATGATGTTTTCTCTTTTATATGAGAATTACTATACTTGCCTTTATATTTTATACTATAAACTTATTAAGTGATGCATGTGGTTTACTTTTATATTTTATGAAAGATTAACAGAGTAATTAATAAATATTTTTATACATTATCAATAAAAGGAAACAAAAATATAAATTTTGAAGTAAGGTAGAATTGAATTCCATTGACTTTCTAAACTTCAGTGAAGACATTGCTAAGGTATCAATACAAATAAACTGAATATAAACAGTTACAGTTTTATAACGTTCCCTATAGGGGCTCCTGGGTGGTTCAGTCAGTTAAGCGTCTGACTTCTACTCAGGTCATGATCTCACGGTTGGTCATGATCTCTCAGTTTGTGAGTTTGAGCCTCACATTGGGTTCTGTGCTGACAGCTCGGAGCCTGGAGCCTACTTTGGATTCTGTGGCTCCCTCTCTCTCTGCCCTGCCCCCACTCGTGCTCTGTCTCTCTCTATCTCAAAAATTAATAAACATTAAAAAATTAAAAAATAAAGTTCCCTATAAAGGGAATATTTAATAACATATCACTTAATAAGTCATAGGATCAGAACAAGAATTCTTATTTGAAAAAAAGTTGATATAAGTTAATCAATTAATAGAGATAATGAACAAAATCAATTCTGCTTATGTTGTGATAAGCATTCTAAAAGTATAAAACACTTTATTTATTTTTTTTTTCAACGTTTATTTATTTTTGGGACAGAGAGAGACAGAGCATGAACTGGGGAGGGGCAGAGAGAGAGGGAGACACAGAATCGGAAACAGGCTCCAGGCTCTGAGCCATCAGCCCAGAGCCTGACGCGGGACTCGAACTCACGGACTGCGAAATCGTGACCTGGCTGAAGTCGGACGCTTAACCGACTGCGCCACCCAGGCGCCCCAAAAGTATAAAACACTTTAAATCATAAAATGTCCAGATCTAGTAGTAACGAATAACTGGAAAAATATTAACTGTAAATGAAATTAAAAATTAAAAAAAAAAAAAAAACAAGATGGTTTTTTGACTGGATGGTTCAGTCAGTTGAGCATCTGACTCTTGATTTAGGCTCAGGTCATGATTCCAGGGTCATGGGATTGAGCCCTGTGTTGGGGTCCATGCTGAGCAGGGAGCCTGCTTAGGATTGTCTCTCTATCCCTCTGCCACTCTCCTCTGCTTGTGCACTCTCTGTCTGTCTCTCACCCTAAAATTAAAAAAATAAAATAAAATAAATAAAAAGGAAAAGCTAAAATTTACAAATTGATTGAAGCACTCAGTTGTATTCTCAAAGAATACCCAGGGGTAATAGTTTATCATACACTTACTTTTCACATTTTAGAAAAGAATGTACTGAAATAGATACATATCTGTCTTTTTCCAAGATCTCATTCCACATGCAGCCCTTCAAAAATTTTCTTCCCAGTATCTACCAGAGATACAAGTATTTGAACACTATATGACTAAAGAGATTACAATGACTCAAATTATTACGGCTTGATGGATTCAGTGGGAAATGGTGTTTATAAAAGAGAGATTTCACAAAAATTAAAATTCTAATACCGTTTGAAAATGTAACTGTTTTTCTAACCTTATAAAGATTCAAAGTCGATGAACCTTTGATATAATCCTAAAGTTACTTATAGTAGCCAAAGAACACTTTGTGTCTTCTCTGTAAAAGCTGTTTCATCTGCTCTCCAAGAGAAGACTGATGTTAAGTGATACGCAGTCATTGAGGATGTCTCTTGATGTCATTAGTCTAATCAGTAGGCAGAAATCCAGGAGAAAACCTTTAAGAGATTCTGTTTATTGTTTCCAGTTTCATTTTTTCTTCTTTTAAGATAGGAAAGTATTTGCATTTTAAAATATTTCAATCATCATTTATATAGTTCATTTGTAACATTTATTCAGCAAACTCAGTGTGGACAGTTTAGAAAATCAGCTATGTATTGGATAATTAAATCTGTTTAAATATGGAATTACTTATCCAAGCTTGACAAATTCCCATTAACACTTACAGAAATGTGGAATGCTACATACCATAAAAACAGGAGCAAAGAAACCGAAAAAAATTCAGACTTGATTATTTCTCCAAAGATTCTTGTGTTTTTACCTTTTACATATTTTATACAACCACAGTGATTGTCATGATGTTTTGTGTGTTTGGAAAATGTTTTGTGTGTATTTCTAAATAATGAGCTAGATACTTCTGGAATAATGGCCTGGGAGAAAGCAACATTTAATTGCTATCTCAGGAACCGGTAATTGACTTAAGAAATCCTAGAGTGACGAGAGATCATATGACACCTTGCCACTGTGAATATTTATCTGTAAGATAAATAGCTTTATAAACTTTGTGGGAATTCAAAGCTCTTAAATGCTAAGGGTTCTTTATTCAGAGTTTTACAGTAGGGAATGTCGAGGACTTTTAGAATTTAAGTGGAATAAAAATGGAGTCTATGGGGCATGCTTAAATAATTCAGCCCTAAACAAGATTTAATTAGTCAATTATCTAATAAACATCAGAATTCATAAACAGTGCACAACTGAGTATGTTGAATAAAAGTTGCAAATTGCCTGTATTCATAACGGATGATTGAAACATCATTAAAGATATGTAAATGCAATATCATTTCATTAGAATTTTGAGGAGAAAACAGTAATTAGAAAAAGAATTGTGAAGTGATATTAGGTATCTTCCCATTTGAAATGTGCTCATGATATCTTTCATAAGAAGATGATTATAGTTCAAGTCCATTTAGCAGCCAGGCTGCAATCTGATTGGCTTTACTCTCCTTCCTTCTGAATTTGGTAGTATCTTATGAGCATGGTATCAGGAAATGTGGGCAATTTTTTGTTTAATCTACTAGATTTTGAAAGAGATGTTTGGCAGAGTTCAGTTTGTGTTGTAAATGAAACTGAAGCTACTCTAATTTTCTGAGGCTTTTTATTTTGCTAACACAGTGTATATCATTGAGTACATTGGAGAATTGGCATGATTGCCAAAAGAAACACAGCCGCTACACTCCCATAACGTGTGCTCATGCTTCATTGTTTTTGTGGTTTTTGAAGGAAGGAACATGCCCATTCTCAATATCTACATTAGTTACATATTGTTAAATAAGAAGGCCTGACTGAAGTGGCTCTAATACCTTGGTGGCCTATGTAAGCAACCCAAAACCTAAGCTAGAGTCATTGCACTTGAATCCGAGAAAATGAAATTTAATAGACACCCATCAGAAATAACCAACCAGGCATTCCTGAATAAGGTGACCACTTAAACTGCGCTATTTTATTAAACTACACTAGTTCATTTTCTCTTCCATATACCAGTCTTCAGAAATATAAGTGGTCTTTTCTTCACTTTGTGCGCACTACATCCCCATGAATTCAGTTATGGTCATTACTCTCCCTAGGTTAGTAATGAACGTGATAGCTGTTCTCTGTCTTTCTAGCCCAAGCTCCAGAACACATTTCTAACTTGGTGGGATCACCATTGTCCCAAGAAATGGTTCTTTATTTATGTTCATGGAATCAACTTTATAAGTTTACTTAAAGACACAAAATCTGGGAGACGAACTTAACCTAACCAAAGTCACGACAGAACAAGATGTCTGTTTTTATTGGAACTGTCAATTATTTTGCATCACCAACTCTCCTGAGTTATTATTAAAACATAAACCTCTCTATATCCCTGTATCTAGTGTTTTGTTATCTTCAATTTATGCAACCAAGCGTGTAGCATTTTACTTGACACGTTATAGGTTCTCAATAAATGATTGTTGAAGAAGGGAATATATTATCCTACAGTATAAATAGATCTATTTGGTGTCCATGTTTGTTCTTCAGGACAAATGATTATAATTTATGACTCTAGTAGACAACCTATAAAATAGCCCCCAGTAGCCCTTGCTTCCTGACATGCACAGTTTTGTGTGGTCTTCCACATTACATCAGAGTTGATGTATGTGAGTCACAGAATATTACTAAAGTGATACTATGACTTCTGAGGTTGGGGCTTAAAAGACATTGCGGCTTTCCTTTTGAACTCTTGGATTGCAGTATTTAGGGGAACCTGGTTTATGACCCTGAAGACCCTCAGGTAGCCACTAGAGAGGCCCATATGAAGAGGGCTTGAAGCCTACCAACACTTACATCAATTTGGCAGCCTGTGTAAACCACCTTGAAAATGTGTTCCCCAGACCCAGTCAGGCTCTCAGATGATTGTCCTGAGACATTCTCATTCCTGTAACCTAATGAGAGATCCTGAGTCACAACTACCCAATCACATTGCCTTTAAATTTCTAACCCACAGAAACTCTGAGAGGTAATAAATGGTTATTTTTTGAAATCCCTCATTTTTTGGGTGAGTTTTTTGCGGAATTACTAATATAATGACCTTATCCAAAAAGGTTAGATAGAGCTCCTCTGAAGTCTATAGGCTCCTATAACCCTTATATCAGAATACCAATATCTAAAAGACATAGGCCAATATCCTTAGATTCTTACTTTCTTATTCACTTTCTAAAGAAATTATTGACTTGATCAAGTCCAAGTTTCAGTTTAAACGGCTGCTGCAACTTACATGACAATATCTATGTTTATTCAGATTAGATACTCCATTTAGTTAGCTGTGATTTTTCATTACTTCAGACTGATCTGATACATATATATATGTTTATGTATGTAGATACATATGTATGTATGTATATACAAATATATAATATAGTATCATAGAAATCATTATACATATATAGTATCATAGAAATCATTATATATATATATATATATATATACATAAATAATGATTTCTATGCTACTATATTATATATTTGTATATATATTTACAAATTTGTATGTATATTTGTAAATTATATTTGTATATAAATATATACTTTATTCGACCCTGACTATATTCTGGCACAGTTATAGGCTCTTTATACATATTAACTCATTGAATCCTCATAAAATGCCTGTAAAATAGGTACACTGATTAGTCCCTTTTTACAGATGAGGAAACAAGTTCAAATAAGCTAAGCCATGGAAGACTGCAAAGTCTATGCCTCACCGCTGTGCTGTGCAAGCTTGCTGCCCACCTGGCTAGCAGTTAGCAGTATTGCATTCTGGTACCACACTCCTGAACCATTCTGCATACTAACCACCTTAATATTTGCTTATTCATGGCATAGTTGTCAATGAGGCCCACGTATTCTTTAGGTTGCAAAACAGATTTTTGGAGCTAATGGGGAAGAGCATGATAATACGCAGATAGAAGAGGGACTGAATAGGACAAAGTCAACAGGGCTACTCTACAAACAAGGATTGTTACTTAGAACTTCTCACTCATTTTCCCTTTTACCCTGCATCCCCCTCTTTACAACAAAGTGAAGTTCCTGTTTTGCTTAATGGCAGAGGACTATTGGAGATTCTGAGAAGAAACTTCATCTTCATAGATAGATGCGGGTCATTAATCACTCTGTTTAAGCTGATAATAGCTGATTCATTTTCATAATATGTCCTGAATTCCCACTTTTTGCTACATATTTATCATAATCTCTGGGGTACTGAGTCAACTAGAATCTTTGGTATATTTTATAGTCAGTGTTTTAGATAATGATCAGATATCTAAACTAATGATTAAAACAATACCAACAAGAGTGAGTCTGTTTTTCCTTTATTTTGTATTTTCTATTTGTTGCACTTACCCTTCAGTGGCATTTATGAATTCATACCAGATTATCTGGGATATATTTGAATAGATTTGGTCTGGGACTAACTTAGTAATTGGAACTTTTGAGTAGACTTTTTCCTTAGAAATCTGAACATTCTTAAAGATAAACACAGATTGACTCAGATTTTTATAACTGACTTAGTCTCCTTATTTCATATCATCAATCTGACTGAGTTTTTGGCTTTTTAAGCATTCTTTTTTCCTCTAATTCTGTTCATGCACTTACAGCCTGACTCATCCTCCACCTCATTAGATGCCTCTTGTCTCTTTCAGCAGTCTTTGCTTTTGAAAAAAATGCTTTTCATTTTATAGCCTTTCTGAACCAGAGACTGCTTGTGCCCATCAGTGTCCCAAGCACCTGAAGCACAGATTCAGGGGCAGCAGTGTGTGTGTCTTCTGTCAACGCACCTGTCCTGGCTGGCATCTCAAGTGTAGTATATTGTTTTACGGATTGATGAGAATCCAGCATTAGAGAGTCATTGTATGATTATACTACATGAAATGGGCCAATGATTTTAAGATTTCCATAACAGGCCTTTGAGGTTTTCCAGAAAAAGCTCAGTGTGTCCAGACAAAGTTCACTGAGTCTAGTGGATAGAATTTGGGAACTGTGTTCTCTTTCTAATTTTAATAGTAGAAGAGAACACAAATAACACAGGACTTAGAGTTAAGGAGTAGGATATTGGATTTTATTTTATCTCTGCATTATTCTCACTCTGTGACCTTGGGTGTGTCTTAAGTTTCTTATTGGTTAAGTGGGCATAATACTAAATTACTAGTTTACTTCCCAGGGTATGTTTATGTGAGAAGCAAATGAAAGAGACTTTTTATGAAGCTATTTTAAATATTAATCAATATTTATAGGTATACATTATCTTCAGTAACAAAGCAGTGCATACTTGAATATCTATCCATCCATTCCCCCTCTCCTTGCCATGATGGCAGGCAATGGCTATATTTTATTTGTCTTTTTACCCTCTACAGCATCAGTGCCACGGGATGGCTCTAAGCATATTATCAAATAATCAATATAAAAGAGATTGTGATTGATTGCTTTTTGTTTTTCCATGATATAAGTGCATAAAAATGAATGATATCCAAATACAACTTATTGTATTTGGACATGCCTGGGGAAAAAGAAAAAGAAGAATTCATGAAGAAATAATATGTTCTGTGGTTACTGATAAATATTAATAACCAGATTTCCAGTGAAGGTGGGAATAAAGAACTGATTTAGAATTTCCTGGTTTATTTACATAGTGTAAATACTTCCACCATTATTGATTTCAAGTTACTAATGTGGCCTTACTGAAAGTGAAATTGGAAAGAGATTTGTAGTAGCACACCATTACACAGTATTTCCAGAATACAGAAAACAAGAGATATAAGTAATTTCAAGAGTATAGATAAGAATGAAATACAGGAAAATAGTTAAGGATTCATGAATTTTGAATACTTAGTATTTTTTGTCTGTAACATTTTTTTAGGTGTAGGTTTATAAAATTCATTTATTTACTTAGAGTATGAGCAGGGAGGGACAGAGGGAGGGAGGGAGGGAGCAAGAGAGAGAGGGAGAAAGAGAGAATACCAAGCAGGTTTCATGTACAACACAGAGCCTGATGTGTGGCTTGATCCCATGACCCTGGAATCGTGACCTGAGCAGAAATTAGGAGACAGATACTCAACTGATTGATCCACCCCGGTACCCCTATAACATTTTTTTTTATGATGGTTGTGTTTATCACTCAGATTACAGTATCTCTGAAAATGTGACATTTGGCTCTCATGAGGTCATATGAGCTGGCTCTAGCATACACATGAATATATTCCTTTCTTTGAGATAGCTCTGACACCTCACTAGAACTACCCACAATTTACCATAGTTTGGAATAAGCAGTGGTGGGTTTTTCTATACCGCTGGCCAGAAATTGTATTTACTAAAGTATTAAGAGGTGTTTACTAAATAGATTTTAGATCCCTCCCCTTTTTTATTGCTCTTGCCAAGAATTAAAATACCTTATAAAGTCCATACTATATTAAGAAATTCATCACTTTATATATGCATGTAGACTAAATACATCAGATTTTAGGTCACTGCTACAACTAGTAGTTCTTGCCAATAAAGAATAAAAATAAAGCTTATAAAATTTAAAAATAGGAATTACTTAGTAGCAACAATTCTCAGCATAAAGTACATGGGGTTCTTTTAAAAATTATTTTAAATTTTATTTTATTATTTTTATGGGGTTAACATAATATTTATGACACTAATTCAATCATAGAATGAATAGCTAAAGGTGAAAATTCCTCACTCCATTCTTCCAAGGACTACCTTATTCAAGCCAAAGAGGATTCTTATCACCTATCATCACTTTTTCCCTTCACATATTTTTCAGCTTTAGATCTTCCCATCTATTCTTCTTACCTTCTCACCTGAGTCAGGAAAAGAGGTTTTTGGTTTTTTTTTTTTTTTTGTTTGTTTTTTTGTTTTTTTTTTTTTTACTTTAGCCAAATCTGAGCTAGGTTCTGGCTCTAAAGCCCTAAAACTATGAAAAGAAAGGCTGTTTGGAACATGACAGGCAAAAACTATTATCTTTAGAAAGTATTGTGGATTTTATTTTAAAACTAAAAACAATGTATGTTTAAATCAGAAAAATGAAATTATAAACAAGAGTTTAATTTTTAAAAATGTATGTCATCTTTAACAAACAACATTAATAATTATAGTAGACAAGTGGATGGATGGATAGATGGATGGATGGATGGATGGATGGATGGATGGATGGATGGATGGATCAATGGACAGAGAGAGAGAAAAAGAAAGAAGAAATATATGCAGAGATGTGGATAGACATATATAATGTTCACAATCATATATTTTTTATCTTCTGTTTACTTTCATAGAACATTATTGTATAATCACTTCCTTGTATATTAATTGTAAATATTCTTTTAATGATTAGAATACCATATCATACAGATATGTGATAGAACAGTTATCTTAACAAATTTTTGGTTTAATATGTTGCTTTCTAATTTTGGGAATTGTAAGTAACAGTATGTTAAAAACTCTTATATGCCATTCTTTGTATTTATCTCTCTCTTTTTTTAAATTTTTTTTAACGTTTATTTATTTTTGAGACAGAGAGAGACAGAGCATGAACAGGGGAGGGGCAGAGAGAGAGGGAGACACAGAATCTGAAACAGGCTCCTGGCTCTGAGCTGTCAGCACAGAGCCCAACGCGGGGCTTGAACTCACGGACCGTGAGATCGTGACCTGAGCTGAAGTCGGACGCTTAACCGACTGAGCCACCCAGGCTCCCCTTTATCTCCTTTTTTGAGATGTAATTGACATATCACATTATATGAGTTTTAGGTGTACAACATAATGATTAAATACATGTGTATATTGTGAAATGATCTCCACATTAAGTCCAGTTAACATGCATCATCACACATAGTTATTTTTTTTTCTTGGGATAAGAACTTTTAGTATGTCTCAGCAACTTGCAAATATACAATACAGTATTATCAATTGTATTCATCTTTGATTTTCCTTAGATTGGGTCACTGAGCATATGGGTCATAAAGTATGGACAGTCTAAAATTGTTGTTATGTATACTTTGAAATTTTATTAAGGATACTTGTCTATGTCTAATGAAAATGGCTGATGTTGATTCCTCACTACTGCCCATGCTTCTTTGTATCCATGTCTATAACAGAAAACTATGACATTTGTATCATGTTTGTGAGTAATAAAATAGAAGTTTTCATGTGATACATCAAAAGCTCATGACTTGTGAGGAAAAGAGATCTGGTTTTAAACCATGCATTTCTCACATACTATGAACGTGATTCAAGTTTTTTTTTTTATTGTACATGCATTTATCTCCCCATCTGTAAGGAAAATGTTATAATTATCTTGGGTAGTGTTGTAAGGATTATAAATAATGTACGTAAATTGAGTTATACAATGTTGATTCTTAGTAGATGGTAGTTATTTATAAAGTCCAGGAATGATTTCAGGAAATACTACCATAAACTGAATTGGATTTTAGCCAAAGAAGTACAGCTCATCTCAGCCTGTAAAATCAGCTTTTTAATGACCTTACATGGCCAGTACCTGGATTTCACCCCTCAGCTTAAATCTAAACCTGCTTTCATGAGGAAGCAGCAACCTCCTCATAATTATAGCATTATCCACCCCAGCATGAAAATCCATTAGTGCATCTGCCTTGTTTTTTGGAGGGATTATTAGTACGGCAATATTGTAATTCTCATTGGAAAAGCTGAAAATGATCTTCACAGTAAAAAACATGATGAAATTAAAAGCAATTGATTTATGTGTAATTTATAACACATGTAATTTATTATCACTTAAATATATGCATATGTATTTAAATATGTTTTTGAAGCTACGTTTACTTAGGGCTACCTAAGCACTTTTAATACTTATTCATCAGGATTTAAACAAAAGATGTATTTTAGATTCTTTTACGTAAAGAGATATCTTTAATAGCTAACTCTTGGCAAGCATTTGCAATATGATTCTTTTAATAATATTTAAATTTTAAAGTGACTAATTTATTCTGGTAACATCCTTCGTCCTTATAGGGTCACTTTATCCCTATGGGAGCCACTTTTTTGTCTGGGTCTTTATGATTTCTTAAAACAATTAAAGGAATTTTAATATTAATCATTGGAATTTTAACATACAGGCAAGGCATGCATTCTCCAGATCATCACTGCTCCAGTAATTCCCATTTCTTTACCCACTGATGGCACCTACTTAGTCCAAAAAGATCTTATTTTGCCATGTTTATCCTACAGTGTCACCAGAGTATTCTTTCTCTTCTCAAATTTGACCAAAATAATCTGCTTCCTGAGAATCTTCACTGGCTCCCTGGGGTGCCTGAGTGGTTCAGTCAGTTAAGCGTCCAATTCTTGATTTTGGCTCATGTCTTGACCTCACAGTTTGTGAGTTTGAGTCCCGTGTCGGGCTCTATACTGGCAGCATGGAGCCTGCTTGGGATTCTCTCTCCCTCTCTGTTCCTTCACCCGTTGTACGTGCTCTTTCTCAAAGTAAATATATAAGACTTAAAAAAAAAATAATAATCCTCACCGCCTTCCTATTAGCCTCCTGAACATTTTAACTTGTCAATCAAGATCACTTATTTACCTTTAAACTTTGTTTCTGTTGTCAGAAAAGGAGAACTGACATTTGTTGAGGAACTAGTATTTTGCAGACATGGTGCTATGTACTTTGCATAAGTGTACTTTGCTAGTTTTCTCATAACAATGCTATAGTTTAAAAATAAAGAAATGGAGGTTAAGAGAGATTAAGTAGATTTGTCCAAGGACAGAAGCTAGTAAACGATAGATTTAAACCAGTGTTTACTTCACTTCAAATCTTTTGCTTTTTCCAGTGTCCCAGTGCAGGAGCAATTGGGCAGGGATCCTTAAAATACCAAGAATGGTTGTGTGTAGGAGTAGAATTAAATGAATCTAAGTGGTAAATTGAATTAATCATGTTGCATAGCTATTATGTTGACTTTAACAAATTAATGAAGTATGACAATGGCCAATGAATGACATGCTACAAAACCACTGTTATAAATGTATATTAGGAATGATAGAAAACTGTGTAGTTATGGCAACAGTAATTTGGGAAGAAAAAACACTACAGACACCAGAGAACAGGGAAACACATCTCATCTTGAACTTGCAAAAGAACCATTGAGAAAGAATACTTGGGAAGGCACTTTCAGCCAACACAAATGGCTCTCTGAAGGCAGCTTGAGTCTGTAAAGAGATTGAGGACTAAAGATGCTGACAACATAAAATGTAGTTGAAGACAACCGGCTCCATTAACTTGATATGCTTTTTAATTTAAGTACAAGTAACTAAGAATGAACCTTCTGAGAACAGAGAACTATAAAATGTTAGCACGCCTGTTCTCATGGTTATGTTACTTAAAAACATCTCTTTTTTTTAATTTAAGATTTTCTCTCAGATCATTTTTTTATGCCAGAGGACTGTTATTTATAATAAGGATTTTTACATGACTTTTTGAGCCATATAGCAAGTCACTGTTGCCATGTAAAATATAGATATAAAGCACAGGAATTAATGGTTATTCTTCCTTCTTTTTAAAACCACCAGTTTTATGCTGATCTAACTCTGTGAGACCCATGAAGATGAATATTAAAGCAGCCATTGATCACAGGGGCTAACAATCCAGCAGGGCAGACAGGCAGGCACAAATACATACAATATCTATACTTGTTATAAAATACATTTCATGAGTGATATTGCGTATTGTAAGGCCTATAGGAGGGAAAGATCAATTTGATTTTTGAATATCAAGAAAGAGGTCAGACAGTGTTTGTGGACAAGTAATGCAGAAGACCAAGTTTCAAGCTATTCTTTTGCTTCTATTTGATGTTTAAATCTCCATAGCTCACTTGACCTTTCTTATTTGTAACAGAAGATTTAAAATTTTGCCTTAAGGACAGATTGCATATTCAGACAAAAAAAAAAAAAAAAGACCAAATAAATAAATAAAGTATTTAGAAGAAATCATAGGAGAAAATCTAAAGATTTTCTGGTACAGATCTTGGAATAGGAAAAGCTTTATTAAATAGAACCCAAAGAAATTTAGAATGTCTTAATGTTTTCCTTTGTCTTTGTTAACAAGTAAGAGTGTGAAAGACAAAACAGATAAGAACATACATTTGTGATACCATGTCTGGAAAATGATACTATATCTGGAATATATTTAAAAATCCCTCAGAATTGAATAAGGAAAATACATTAACAAATAGGTGAGAGACTTACCAGTCACATCACAAGATAGGATGCCCAGGTGCCCCATAAAAATATGAAAGTGTTCAACCTCATTGATTGTTGGAGAAATGCAAAATAAAATCACAATATGATTTTTTATCAGAGAAGTGAAAATTCCAAATGATGAGGAGAATGTGGAGGGACTAGAACTCTCATGTACTTACTCTTGGTAAAAATATAAACTGGCAAAATCATTTTAAGAGTTGTTTGACAGTTTCCAGTAAAGGTAAGTATAAGTGTACCCTGTGACTCAGCAAATCTTTGCTCTAGGGATATGCTGTATTAGTTTTCTATTGCTGTTGTAACAAATTACTATAAATTTAGTGGCTGAAAACAACACAAATGTTTTATCTTATAGTTCTTTAGATTAAAAACCCAAACAGGTCTCCTTGGGCAACAATAAAGGTATTTTATGTTCCTTTCTGGACGCTAGGTTAGAATCCCTTCTCATGCCACTCACAGCTTCTGGAAGTCTCCTGTATTCTTTTTCTCATTACCCCTTCCTTCATTTTTAAAGCCAGCAGTGTTGGGGCGCCTGGGTGGCGCAGTCGGTTAAGCGTCCGGCTTCAGCCAGGTCACGATCTCGCGGTCCGTGAGTTCGAGCCCCGCGTCAGGCTCTGGGCGGATGGCTCAGAGCCTGGAGCCTGTTTCCGATTCTATGTCTCCCTCTCTCTGCCCCTCCCCTGTTCATGCTCTGTCTCTCTCTGTCCCAAAAATAAATAAACGTTGAAAAAAAAAATTAAAAAAAAAAAATAAAGCCAGCAGTGTTGGATTCCTTCACCCCTTTTTCCCTCATCACATCTCTCTCTGCCTGGCTCTATCTCTCTCTACCTCTCTATCTATCTCTTTGTCTTGCTCTCCTTTTCTCTCTGTGCCTCTCTCTCTCTCTCTGTCTCTCCCTCACCATAGCCAGGAAAGGTTCTTTCCTTTTAAGGACCGATTACATTGACCCACCTGAATAACCAACCAAGGACAATGACCCCATCTCAAAGTCCTTAACTTACTCACATCTGCTAAGGCCATTGGTCATGTAACATATGGACAGATTTTGGGAATTAGAAAGTGAATGTAAAATTCAAAAACAGGCAAAATTAATCAATGTGTTAGAAATCATGATAGGTGGTATCCCTGGGGAGGATATGATTTATGATTGGAATAGGACATGGGTGGGAAGACTTTCAAGATAATAGATTTGTTCTATTTCTTAACCTAGGCACTGCATAACTTTGTTTAGTTTGTGAAATTGTGAATTTTATACTTAAATACTACATTAAAAATATGCTGTACTAACTTCACAGAACTGAAGATAAAATAATCAAATGATATAACAATATTGGGAATCCTCTTTATTGGAACCTACTCTTTAACAGGTTTTCACTAATTTTTTTTCTGTTCTCACATAACCAATAAGAGAAATATTACCAGCTCCATTTAACAAATGATGGGACTAAGAACCAGAGGTAAGTGGCATAATTAATAAAGATCAGCACATTGACTCAAACCAGTGCTTATACTTCAAAGCCTGTGTTTCTTTCCATGATATTAGGATAATTTGCCAGATACGTAAAATTCTTGGGAAGGAGCCAGAATGTGGGTATTCAAGAGTAAGCACTACAGGGTCTGGATATGTATGTGGAAATAAAAATGCTAAGAAATTCTAAATCATAAAGCAGATGTGATTTGATACAGAGTCTAAGGAAAGAAATAACCCATTGAGTTTATCTGCCTCTTTTAAGAACCTTAACTCCATTCTTCAGATTCGATCAGCCTTTGCTCTAGTCAAAGAAGTCATGTACCATACAGACCATAGGTTCCTCATCCATTTCCCACCTTGTAGAGAAATATTTGAACCATGTAACTCTTCCATTTTATAATAGTGGAATTTTTGATAGGTAGTAATTACTTTTTGAATCAGGAACCTATGGTGTGCATGGTATCACATGTGTTTCTTTAGGATTCCTCACACGTGGTTTATCCCCAGAGCTAAGTGGTGGTGAGAGAGAACTAGAGTGAGAATGAGAGACAGGGGCAGAGAGAGAGAGTGAGAGTGAGAGAGAGGGAGAGAGAGAGAGCGCGCGTACAAGTGAGTGCATGTAGTTGAAGTGCCCTTTATATTATAATCAATCGTGAAAGTGATATACCACCCCTTCTGCCATATTCTCTTGATCACACAGACCAACTCTAATACCTTATAGGAAAGGATTACACAAAAGTGTGTATACCAAGGGGACAGACTCATTGGGGACCACTTAGAGGCTCATTAGTCATTAGTATGGATATAATATTTACAAGAAATTGTAGGTTATAACAAAAATATAAACACCATAAGGCTTTAGCAAGCACTGTTAGGTAGTATTAAAAATATGGCATTTGTATCTCTTAGATACAGTACTACACAGAATGGTAACAAGTCAATATGCTGACATATTTTGCTTCTCAAACTATTTTCTTGGAGTATAACTCATAGGATTTATATAAAATAGATCATGCATGTAAAGTTTTATTAATATTTATTTTGCTTACATGAATGATCCATCATTAGCAGCAGACAGGACCACACTCATAACACATCAACAGCTCTTTGCCTTTGTATTCTTGTTCCTAGAACTTTCAACCCTGACCTTAAACTCTGAGGGTCAGCATTTCCTACTCTTTAACCTGAGCTTACAGGATTCTTTCAAACCTATAATGTTGCTGTGTTGCTTATGTTTTAATTCTCAGAGGAGACTGACAAAGATTTTTACTATTTTTTTCCTAACATCTTGACATGATTTTTTTTAGGGATCCAGAAAAAATGTATTAATTTACTGAGAAATACTGAGAAGGATTTCCTTCATAGAAACACTCCTGTCTAATAGATTTTGAATACAGTCTAGACACTGGACAGTTTAATTTGAATTTCAAATAAAAAATAATTTTTTGAGTATAAGTATATTCCATGCAATATTTGGGACATGGTTATTTTTTAAAAAGTGTTTTTGTTGATTTGAGAATCAAATTTAACCAGAATTCTGTATTTTCATTTGCTTACTCTGTTATCCTACCAGACCAGCATTATGTAACATTGTGACTCACTTGGGCAGCAGTTTCTCTCCAAACTTCAGAATCTGCTGTATCCTCGTTTCACCGTCTTTACTTCTCAGATTCATCTTTACTAAGTTGTTTGTCCAAGTATCTTACCCATTGCCCTCTCTCCATTTGGAACAGGGCATTTTCTCTGCGTGCCATCCTGACTTGTCTGGGTTTCCAAGTTCTGTTTCTTGTCAGTTTCTTTCAACAAGATCTGGTTCCTCCTGTGCCTTCAGGCACTCCCCGCAGGATATAGTGAACAGAACTAAGGCCAAACTGCCTCAGTAAAACTGTCCACTGTTTCAACTTGTGCATTAATTGAAACTGTCCCTAGATGACATAATACCTGACTTTCCTGAACAAACTAATCACTTGTTCTCTTTGACTTAGAATGATGCACCCAAACTTCCTGAGTAAGTTTTCTGTCAGCTCAGAAAGAACGTTTACAAAGATCCACATAGCCAGCAGGGATCCCCTGGTCTCAGCAAGCTTATTCTTCATACCATGTTCAGCCATGGACATGTGTCTGCTTTTGGTATATCAAAAGGACACAAATGAGATGACTGTATGGGGTACAGTGGGGTGGCACATTACAAGTAAAAGTAAAAAGAGTTTGGATTTTTTTCAGTTTATAACTCTAGATGCTTTTCCAATCAAAGGTCAAACTTTGATGACATGTTAATTCCCTGATTGCACTGAATCTAAAAGACCAGCCTGAATACTTTGAGTTTAGGGAAGGAAACCAGCATGCTTCTCCCCACAGCTGTCCATGTGTATTCAGTCAAGAGGAGGAAGCAGCATCCCATCTCAAAAACAAGGCAAGTACAAGCTGGAAATATGATCCCAAACAGTTCTTCAGAGGAAAAATGCTTAAGCAAGAATGGCTCACCCAGAAGTGCAGGTTCTACTTTGGGAAGGGCAGGCCGAGAAATTCTATTCCTGCTAGGAATAGAAAAGGAAAACCGACAGCATTGAGATCATTGCACTTCAGTGAACAAAAGACCTCTGCAGGGCCTTTATGTGTTGACAGCAGGATGTGTCAGTATCGGGAAGACAAGATCCATTTAGGGAAACTGTGCAGCTGGTCAGTGTACAAAGCTGATCTTCATTACCTTTCCATTGATTGCTATTTCTCAATCCTTACAGGCCCTGGACATAGGGATGTGTCTGGAGCAGTATTTTCACAGTAACATATATAAAAGTATAGTATCTGTAGCCAGATTGCATCTGACCTCAGCAATGTCATTTGCTGTCTTTGTGGTCTTGGGAAATTTGCTTATGGCATATGAGGACTGTATACATATTAGCTGCTATTATTATTATTAATTCGTGTTATTATTAATTCATCCTCCTCCTCTTGAGGAGCTTCTCACAGTGTACCCCTTTGCAGTGAGAAAATGGGCAAAGTAGAAGGAAACTAATTCCTCGAGTGAAGCAACATTCCAAGAGCTTTGCTTCCAACATATTTAAACTACATAGCCATCAAGAAAGAGATAGTGTCATAGCCATTTGGCAGATTGAAAACAAACAAACAAACAAACAAACAAACAAAACTGAGGCTTAGGAAGGGATAGCAACTGGATTAAGGTTACACGGTAACAAAGTGTTGGACTCAGAATTTAAATACTACTCTGTCATTTTCAAAGGCTTCTGTTCATTTCACATGGTTAGAAGAATTCTCAGAAAGTATGCATTCTAATTCTTTCTTGACCTAAAAAAGCAGACAGTTATCTTTGGGAAAACTGACCTCAGATATCCTTTCCATCTTTCAGCGGTATCAGATATTTCTTGGTGCTTATTCTAAAGAAACAGGTTGGTTATATAAATTAATTATTCAGAAAACATTGGCAGGAGTAGAAGGAGGTGGGGAGCCTTAAGAAGTTCAATAGCCATGGTTGCCTTCTTCCTAGCTCTAGGGAATATAAAGATATAAAAATGACATGGACCATATCATGATAGAGCCCACAGCTGTCTTTGTTACTGACAGCTTTATTTTACTAAAACATTTGGAACTTCCTGCTTTCCATATGGACCCAAGCTTTACTTTAAACACATATCATGTAGATATTCTAGATGCTGTTAAATGAAAAGATTATATGAAACATTGAAATTGGTACTAGAGAGAGCTTTAAGATAGGGATATAATCTTTAGAAAGATATTTTTTTGTCTCCCATTAATGGAACCACAGTAAATGCCTAAGGCAGCAAGCAATGTGAAGAGTTAAGTTTTCTTTACTTTTATTAAGACAATCCCAGAGCTTTGTTTTAAAGAGGTAATTACATATCTTAAGTCAGACTCACTTACATCTCTTTGTTCTTTATTTGATAACTTACAAATGAGATATATTTAGGATACAAAATATTCCATGAGACTCTAATAAAGCAATTATGAGCTTCCCCTCCTCCTCCTCCTCCTAGCACTGTTACTACTACTACTTTTAACATTATACTGTTCCTCAACATTATAGAGTTCCTACTACATGTTGACATTGTGCTGGGCACTCTACTCAGCTGATTTATTTTGTTGACCCAACAAGAGTACTACAGTGAAGAAATTGAAGTGAATTGATAGAAAAATCAAGATTATTCTTCTACTAGAAGAGTTAATCTCTTGGCTCTCTGGGAGTTGAATTTTGACTCTGCTAAATTATCTAACAATTACTTTGGGTCATTTGACCCCATTCTGTGCCTCAATCCCTCATCTATTAAATGCAAATAATAGTGTCTACTGCATTGGAAATGTTGTTAGGATATTGAAGGAGTTATTGAAGAGAAAACACTTTGAACAACGAACAAATGCTACCTATTATTACTTAATGTGATCAGCCTTAGATCACACAGTTTCATGCGACATAATTAAGCAAAAGCCACTAACCCACAAAATTTGGACAAATGAAGCCTGGTTGTGTGGTATGCTAGGTCTGAAAATATTAGAAATAAACTCAAAATAGGTAAAAGACATAAACATAAGACAGGAAGCCGTCAAAACCCTAGAGGAGAAAGCAGGCAAAAACCTCTTTGACCTTGGCCACAGCAACTTCTTACTCAATAGGTCTCCAGAGGCATGGGAAACAAAAGCAAAAATGAACTATTGGTACCTCATCAGAGTAAAAGGAAACAATCAGCAAAACTAAAAGGCAACCAACGGAATGGGAGATGATATTTGCAAATGACATATCAGATAAAGGGTCAGTATCCAAAACCTATAAAGAACTTACCAAACTCAAAATCCAAAAAAACAAATAATCCAGTGAAGAAATGGGCAAAAGACATGTTGGCCATCCAGATGGCCAAATGACATATGAAAAAATACTCAACATCACTCATCATCAGAGAAGTACAAATCAAAACCACAATGATATACCACCTCACACCAGTTATGATGGTTAAAATTAACAACTCAGCAGGCAATAACAGATGTTGGCAAGGATGTGGAGGAAGGGGAACTCTTTTGTACTACTGGTGGGAATGCAAACTGGTACAGCCACTCTGGCAAATAGTATGGAGGTTCCTCAAAAAGTTAAAAATAGAACTACCCTACGACCCAGCAATTGCACTACTAGGTATTTATACAAATGGTGCAGGTGTGCTGCTCAAAGGGAACATGTAACCCAAAGTTTATAGCAGTGCTATCGACAATAGCCGAAGTATAGAAAGAGCCCGTGTCCATTGACAGACGAATGGATAAAG
Organism: Herpailurus yagouaroundi; assembly: GCF_014898765.1. Classification (NCBI taxonomy): domain Eukaryota; kingdom Metazoa; phylum Chordata; class Mammalia; order Carnivora; family Felidae; genus Herpailurus; species Herpailurus yagouaroundi. Next base: position 10,685,780 of record NW_024412411.1, on the reverse strand, counting down.
AAGATGTGGGGTGTGTGTGTGTGTGTGTGTGTGTGTGTGTGTGTGTGTGTGT